>NC_135444.1:4440308-4502808 GCF_051991255.1 Vanacampus margaritifer
GGGGGCTACATTAAAGTGTTGTACTTATTTCTACAATCCAAGTGTTCTGTTCAATTTTCAGGCACATACCCATTCATAAAGCAATAGCAAGCCACTCTGTTGTAGTTACAGGGAATCTGGTTCTCAAAGCTGTTTTGTTTTCGTTATCAAAATAAACCAAGTTGTGAATTAATGTTTTTGCACAAATGTGAATAACCGGTTCTAAAATAAATTTGAACGATCACATCTGAAGGTGTTGGTTTTCAAATTAATCTGTACAGATCTGAAGTGGACCAGTATAAGTCGGTCATGAAATCAAATTTCCACTTTGATAGTATACACACTAAACCTGTCTAGCGATTAATTTTTTTAATCAGATTATTCACATTTTCGAATTTTGATTAATCACTTAATTTAAAGGCTTTTTCATCAACATTCTTTGCCCGCCAAATTTAAAGAGCACCTGTTATGTAAAATTGTTTTTACATTTAATGTTATGAGGACGTCTTAAACATTTTTTGATCCACTGCACACGCTCCTCTTTTTCTAATCGGTTAATGACTTGCATAATCTAAAATGGGGGGATGACCCTAATAGTTAGACATGAACAAATATTTTGAAAGTCATATACAAACATTCATTAAATGCTTTATTGCATTTAGTTATATTTATTGCTCAAACAAAACCAGTGCTACTTTTATCATAACCATCCGCTGTCAGCTAAAGGATCATCTGGGGTCCAAATTAATAGTGTGATTAATCTGCGTTAATACATGATTAATGCGCTAATTTTTTGTGATTAATTAATGCGCTAATTTTTTGTGATTAATTAATTAATGCTTTAACTTTGACAGCACTAATATACACACACTCATAGTTGTCCTTTGGACAGATTCCCCCATATTACAGTAGCTGTGGTCCTTTTGGCGGCATCTCTTATCAGTGCACTCCTTGGGCTGAAAGTTCAGAGGGACGAAGGGCAGGTCTTAAGTTTGCAGTGGTCGTGCTTTAATGCTTGTAAAATCTTTTTAGATTCTAATCCTGATTTAAAGTTCTCCTTCATGATGCTTTTTGCTCCCCAATATATATGACTCTGAAACCATTACAGAGCAGTTGCATTTACAATGAGTTTAGATTACACACAGGTGGCATCATCAGTCATTTGGGTCAACATTGCCACATTCCGAAATCATCAGATAATTTCTGAAACAAAAAAAACTATTGACTGCACTGAGAGAAAAGGGGGTGAACAAATTTACTGTAATTTTTAGTTATTTGTAAAAAATAAAATATCAAATTCCTTTCTACTTGACTATTGAGTCCCACTTGATGTTGATTCTTCACAAAAAAAATATTTTACATCTTTGTTAAAGGTAAAAAAAAGTTAAGGGGGGGGGTAATATTTTTGCAAGGCAATGTACATACATACATACATACACACAATCAAAATACAGCAATGACTTACTCATCTACATTCTTAATCAGAAGCACAAATTGATTACAAGCATAGACCTGAACATTAAAATATTTATTTAGTAAAATATTTAAAATTAACAAAACTACATAAAATTATACATATTCAGTACCTAACTTTAAAACGTTGTTTTAACAAAAATGTGATAAAGCAATATGATAACTTTGTATTTTTTTCTTTCAAATGTCATGTTTTTTTCCCACCAGCTCTCCCACATAACCTTATCTTTCAAGTTGTGAATTGCTACACCAGAAACAAAAACAAAAAAAGTGCACACAATTAAATACAGATTTTTTTTTTTTAAACACATGATTAAAAAGACACCTTGACGTTAGAAATGTTTTAGTTGAATTTGGCGTAAAAAGTTTTTTGGCACTTTTTGGAACCAATAACGGGATGTGAACATTCCTGGTACCGATTGCTTGCGAGTTCACAGCGAGCCGAGTTTCTCGTACCTCTCGAGAAAAGGCTTACATTATACCAACGCAGCCTCTAGAGAAAGTGTTCCCCAAATGGAAGAGGTCAAGGTGTCTCTTTAAAATCCAATCCACTTGTTCATCCTGCTGACTGAGTTGTGTAAACATGTTAAGACACTGGAATGACGTACCAAGTTGGAACACTTGAAGCCTTTTTCAGTAACAAACACTGTGACCCATTCTGAACACACTGCTATTTACACTCAAGAATAAATTAATATTGCATCTTCTGGTGTCGCTTTGTGTGTTTGTACTCTCGCCATCTTCAAATGTCAATTTTGCGAAGACTCAATCTGCTGAAAGAATCTCTGGAAATGAGAGGGAGGACAAGTTGATATTTTCAGAAACAACAACAAAAAAGGTCATAAATGCTGTGGTGCGTTGGTGAAGTCAATGAGACACAGTGAGGGAGGGCAAAGTGATTTGGTCACATGCAGCTTTTTCTTCATATTGTTAGTTTTATTGGCATATGTGAAATGAATATTAGGAAGACTCCCTAAAATAATGGATTTACTCATTTCAAATAGATTTGTCAAGATTTTATTTTATTAATCTTTAAACATACAGTGGTACCTTTACTTACGAGCATCCCAACTTTCAATTCTGTGTGTGTGTATAAGAGCAAAATTTGTTTTCAGCAGTTCAACGGGACAAAAATTAAAAAAAAAAAAATACAAAATGAAACAAGGACAAAAGGTTGCACAGACTGACTGGCCATGTTGATGATGTCAATCACGAGATCATGCCCCATTTGAAGGTGCACAATTGTTGACCACCTTTTGTGGATGTTCTAGCATGCAATTCTGCATGCTCCCCCCAAGATTCAGACTTTTTCCCACATTAAATTTTTTTGGGGGGGAGGGTTATCTCAGGTTTTCATTTATTATAGTGGACGCCAGGATAATATGGCTGTAACATGTAAACTTACCAAGCTTATATGCAACATTTTTAACATCAACATCATACAAATCAACTTGTGATTGTGATTGGTTAGCTAGGATCCAATCATGCACCAGAAGTGTTGACATCATCCAAATTATGCGTTTTATTGGTTTAGACATGCAAATGTGTCATGTTCACTGCAATCATCTATGGGTACGAAGGGGTTAAAACATACAATAAATGTAAAAATAAAGATAACTATGGATTCCCGTTTTTTGGAACATAACCCCAACCAGAATTCCCGAGCTACACGGCGGACCAATATAAAATATTATTAAAAAAAAAATACATATATATAAATATATATATATCCATCCATTTTCTTAACTGCTTGTCCTCACAAGGGTCGCGGGGGGCGCTGGAGCCTATCCCAGCTGGCTTCGGGCAGTAGGCGGGGTACACCCTGAACTATATATCCAGGGTCGGGTCACGGGGGCAGCAGCTTTATGAGGGAAGCCCAGACTTCACAGCCACTTCAACCAGCTCCTCCGGCGGGATCCCAAAGCATTCCCAGGCCAGCCGAGAGACATAGTCTCTCCAGCGTGTCCTGGGTCGTCCCGCCGGTGGGACATGCCAGGAACGCCTCACCAGGGAGACTCCCAGGAGGCATCCGAACCAGATGCTCGAGCCACCTCAACTGGCTCCTCTCAATACGGAGGAGCAGCGGCTCGACCCCGAGTCCCTCTCGGATGACCGAGCTCCTCACCCTATCTCTAAAGGAGAACCCGGACACCCTACGGAGGAAACAAATTTTGGCCGCTTATATCCAGGATCTTGTTCTTTCGGTCACAACTCACAGCTCGTGACCATAGGTTAGGGTAGGAACGTAGATCGACCGGTAAATCGAGAGCTTCTCCTTTTGTCTCATCTCCTTCTTCACCACCACAGACCAATACAGAGTCCGCATCACTGCAGACGCTGCAGCGATCCGCCTGTTGATTTCCCGCTCCATCTTGCCCTCACTCATGAACAAGACCCCAAGATACTTGAAGTTCTCCACTCAAAGTGGAAGTGGAGTGGAGGCTGTAACAGTTTCAGGAAATTGAATTCATTCAAATGGGGAATACTGATTAGATATTTGAGAAAACTAAGTTACGAAATTGGCCAGGAATCAGACTAAACTCATCAAGTTAATGTACCGAGTACATTTACATGCAGTCAAAAATCTTTTTTTAAAAGCATGTAAACGCGCAAAAACCCAAATATACTTTTATTTATGTTTTTCGAAACTCGAACAAGACTCCTGGGGTTAACCCTTTTCTAACTGAGTCGAATTCGTATTTTATCTTGAGGTACCTCGATAGAACGGGGCATTGGTTTGCCTGCTGTGCATGCTCAATTCTTCTGCCTTTTCACTTCTATTCGCAAGGAATCTCCAACTGAACACAATGAGCATGTATACAGGAGTAACCCTTTCGACTCATGCATGTAAACGGGTTATCCTGAATATTTCAGAAACCTGAACATTTATAGAGAAGAACATCAGTACCTGTGTGAGTTGACCTGTAGCACAGGTTTGTAAAGCTGAGGAATCTTCCTGTTGATGAGCGGTTGCAGCGCCTCCTTCAGGCGGTGATAGTTCCTCTCCAGCTCCCTCTGATACTCTTTCTGGTCAGGACCGATCAAACTCTTGTTCTTACGCAGGGCGTCTTCACACCTGGGGGAAAGATTAGCCCAAATGTCAATTAATTGCCATAACCGTATGTTGTTAAACCAAAGGCTGCTTGAGACCAGGCAGAGGCTATGTAATGATTTTGTTGATCATTTCATCCGTGTATTTTTGATATAGTTTGCCCTGTTCAGCATCACAGAGAGATGACAGCACTCTGGATTGGTCGCCAGACAGACAACCTCTCACACTCACACAATTAGTGAGTGGGAACTGAACTCACACAGACTGCACGAAAGTCAGGCAAATGAGCCAGAACAGCAGCGATTTCTCTTGTTGATCAGGCAATAGTTAATTCTGGTCATCAAAACCAATTGACATTCCAATTTCATTTTTACACTGAGCCTATGAAAAACCATTACATTTTGGTGCAGATCTGGAAATATTCCATTAAATTGTTCTTCATCCCATATTTTAATTGCATGTATTTTCTTTTTTTAATCTATATTTACATGCTGGCCCTGTGATACTGCAACATAAAAAATAAAAATAAAAATAAATCAATAAAGGATTATTTTATCTTGTGTTATTGTGTGACAAGGTTAAACTTGTATATTTTTTTATTCTTTTAACTGACCTCTGAGACCATCACAGATGGATCATGTGCATTTATACTGAGACTACATTACACATAGGTGGACTCTTATTATTATCATCATCATCATCATATATATATATATATATATATATATATATATATATATATATATATACTGTATATAAATATATCGTATAATATATTGTATACATTTTGTTCCACTTCACGATTGTGTCCTACTTTGTGTTTATTCTTCACAATTTAAAAAAAAATAAATTATATCTAAGTTTGAAGCCTGAAATGTGGCAAAAGGTCAAAAAGTTCAAGGAGGGCTAATACTTTCACAAGGCAGTATATTTTGGCTTTAAAATGCAATAGGGCACTTGGACCTGCAATGTAATTCCAGGCAAAGGGCATGTTTTTATAGGACAGTTTAATCAACTTTGACAAATGCCAACCTCTTTGTGAAGTCCTTGAAGCAGAGACGTAGCTTATTGTGGTGTCTGTACAGCTTTGGGTCACCAGGGATTTCAGACAGGAACACCTGGGCAACCTCCAAAGGACCCTGAACAACGCACACATATGGAACTTATTTCAAATGTTTAAGGAGTCGTTGCCCTTTTGAAACTCATTTGACCAAATATCTTTTGAAATGCGTTAAAAGTTCACCTGGTTGACAGTGGTGCCCACTGACCCCTGCAAGACCATCTGCAACATCTTGGCATCAGATGGGTCCTGGTGGGTAGCAAAGGCAAGTTCTTGCGTCTTCTTCTGCATGTCCTCAATGGCCACTTCAATGGGAGTGGAAATAATCTGAAAAGGGGACATTAAGAGACAACATTGTTCATAACACAGGACACACAGTGAGACTGAGCGAACCCATCTTGTCTGATTTACCTCCTCTTTGTGGACAATGTTGATGCGTGTCTTGATGTAAGGAAAGGCGTTGGAGGTGGTCAGGATGGTCTTGCGTTTGAACTGCTCATGCAGGTCCCCGTGGGCCCGTCCATCCAGCGTAAAGGGGGTACAGTAGACGAAACGACGCAAATTGTAGTTCTTGTCAAAATAGGTGATGCGGTCCTTCATCTCATACGTGTCGAAGTAGGGCTCCACGTATGTGATCTGGATGAAGGCCTAACAAAAAAAAATGGACAGGTTAGTTTTGCATTTCACTGCCCTGATGAATAAGCTGAGTGTCTAACGCCAACCTTATTTTGGTCAAGCTTGCACTTGTCTACTGGGTTGGAGTCTTTAATCACTTCCACTTGATCTTCCCCAAACTGCTCCCCATAAAAACCCTGAAAACAAACAAAAAGAACAGCTTGAATCGTTAGTGGAAAACTTCAACCTTTATTTATTTGATTTATTAAAGGAGACAGTATGTGTGCATTTTGACCATAAGGACCGCCGTGCCACCCGTGTCATAAACTAACCTCCAGCCTGTGAGAGATTTCCGCCAGCTTGGTGATGGCTGGCTCTTTGTACACAAACTCCTGCTCATCCAAGTCGCCAAATTTAGAACCATAGAATCCAACTCTGAAGTACGTTCCAAACATCCTCTTCCCATCCTGTAGATGAGAGAAAATATGTGTAAGTGCTACATAAAAGAAAAAAAGAAAAATCACTAAATATTTCTGTTGATCCACAACAATCAGAAAAAGTAGTAACTAGTACTCCAAGGAGTCAACTGTGACTGTCTGCATCCCATTAGACAAAATCAAAATTAAATTAATCACGATGTTGGCCAATAAGGGAAACTACAACAAAGTTACATTGGTGTGACTTAATTCTATCGAAAAATACAATTTTAATTGTGACTCCATGTTTCCTGATCCAAAAGGGGATGGGAATATGATCCATCTGGGATGGCAACATTTAATAAACACCTACTTATAACCTAATAACTGTTATAGAAACCATATGACAAGTATAAACCCACTGAAACAAATGAGAAACACAAATCAACAACTGCTTATCTGAACTTTGTTGAAGCTATCGCAAGAACCAGGCATGCTTCACAACAACAGACTACATTTCTCTGAGTTAAATAACTAGTTTCACAAGATTTAAAGTTACATTTTAATTCACGACTTGTTACAATTTACATTGAGTGTTTTCTCATGGATTACAACGTACAGTCTTGGAAAGCTTTGGAACCAAACTATACTGTCATGTTAAAAGTAACCACAGCTCATCACACCTTCTCATGCAGTGCATTTTCTTTATTTTCATGATTATTTACATTGTAGATTCTCACTTGTTACGGTCCACGATGTTCATGGCCGTTTTTTTTGTTTGTGTTGGGTGTGGGCTGTGTGTGAGCGCTCCTCCCTGATTGGTGGCCCTTGTCCCTAACTCGGAACACCAATCAGGGTAAGGGAGGAGCCCTGATTGCCATATTAGCTTCAGGTGCATAACCAGCTGTGGTCATTAGTGGCCACAGTTAAGGCTGATGGTCAGACAGTGGTGGGTCAAGTGGCCTGACATTCGGGAGCGTCAGCTCCATTTAGTCGTGAGGTAAAGTGTCGTGTGTGTTAGCATCTTTGAGTATGTTGCCCTGCCCTTGGGTCGTTGCCCTGCCCATGGGTTGTTGCCCCTCTCAAGTCCATCCATTTGGTTCTAGTGTGCCCCTTTTTCCGCCACTTCCCTCCTCCATGTGTGCTACCTGCGTACCCAACATCAATTCGTACCGGTATGTAACAAATCCCCCCTGAAGGCATCAAAACTATGAATGAACACGTGAAGTTATGTACAAAAAAAAAAAAGGTGAAATCATTGAAAACATGTTTTATTTTATAGTTTCTTCAAAATAGTCATTTTCTGCCCTGATGATTTTTTTTTTTGCACACTCTTGGCATTCCCTCGATGAGCTTCAAGCTCATTTTCTATTTCGAAGAAACTAGAATATAAAACATGTTTTGGTTATTTCACCTTTCTTTCTTTTTTTAAAGTACATAACTCCAAATGTGTTCATTCTTAGTTTTGATGCCTTCAGTGAGAATCTAAGATGTAAATAGTGAGAATAAAGCAAACGCATTAGAATGATGTATATATGTGTCCAAACTTTTGACATGTACTGTACATCAACCAATAACATATTTCATTAACAAAATAGATTTAGGAAATATCTTTTGTGTTTCATTTATTGAAGTCAATATCAACCATCACAAGTTCTTGCTAAAACATGTCATAAATGCAGATAAGTGTATGCATGATAAAAGGTACCATAACGCAGCACCAACCGATTTGAAATAGAATAAATAAATAAATACATATATGCAACATAAGAAGCAGATGCAGGCTGTTAATAAATAATAGTAAATGTGATTTACTAAATCATAAACTACTGTACATCCATTCCAGAGTGCTATGTCATCTGCTAATAATTAAATGAAATGTGAGAAGCCCCGAAAACAAAGAAACTTACCACAAGAAACAATTAAGTTAAGTGGGAAGGAGGGGTCGGGAACCAGGAAAATCAAAAAGGAGAAAACAGAACAAATTTTAATCAGAATTAACTTCCTTCAAAATGTTTAAAAACAACACAAACTAACACTGACGTTGACAGTTGCACCAAAAACAAAATGTTTTTTCAAGAACACGAACAGATTGTGGAGGATCAAAATAAATCATGCAAAGGTAGATGGATATAAAGAAAAAATTGAAAATAAAGCTCCACAATCTCCCAAAAATATCATGCACTGTGAATGCAGTTCCTTGAAGGAACAAGTGCTCTGTCCATGCAACAAACCAGGAAATGTTAATACTGGTAACTAAAGAAAGTAATGAATGGTTTTAAAACCAAATCAGAATCAACAGGGGTCGATTTAGTTTAAACTAATGAAAAGGGTGTAAGAATAACAAAAATTCACAAGGGATTAGCAAGCGTTTTAAGCAAATGTGAGACATTTGATGGTCTCAAACTTCATCCAGTTTGCATCATTAAAAGTCTTAGTCAATTATGATTGGAACACATGGTGGTTAAACCAGGGAGGATGACATAAAGACAATGGACTGAAATCGAGCCCTGGCAGTAAAGACAAGAGGTGCTACGACTGTGGGAGTTGTCAGCCAATGTGTTTGTGTTCTGGCCAACACCTCAGATGGACAGAAGATGAATACGAGGAGAATGTGCATGTGATGCATTCAAAGACTTTTAGTGTCAAACACTGTGGCTTCCATGCACACAGCCGGTTAACGGCGTGACGTTAAAAAAATTAAAAAGGCTCCCCTCACATAACAAGAAGGGAGAGGTGAGTGGAAAACAAGGTTTTTGCTGCCAGTGCAGCAGGTGTCCATGATGGCGGCAGATAGTCGATGCTGTCTGCAGATGTTAATGGACTAGACGGACTGTATGTGAAAAGCAAAGCGAGAAACAGAAAGCCTGCGGCTAGCAAACGGAATGAGTGTGAATACAAATAAAAATGTAAAAATAAATAAAAAGTATGTCAACAAAAGACGAGCAGGGCCAAGCAGGATCTATTTAACCACCTACCTCCCAGCCAGTACTCTGTGTGTAAAAGAGAACACAGGACATGTGAACAACATCACACTTAAAACTCCTGTGCACAGTAACACTCACGCGTTCAGTGATGTTACAGCAACAAAAGGGCACTCGGCACTGATTAATGCCCAGACATTTTTTTTGCAAACTTTGTTTCCCCAACACAAAATAATTCATGCGTGGTTTTTCCAAAAGTAACACTTGAAAACTGGTGATTGAAGCATAATAAATTACTCATGCAATAAAAAATCCCTTAATACTCATAATATAATATATTGGAAACCGTCCAACTGAGACAAGGTATTCGCCTAAATAGGGAGAGAAAAATATCAGGAACACCTTTCGGCGTAACCAAGTGCTTCTTAATTATTTTTTGCTACCTGATCCCACAAGACACAGAGGTATGACCCAGCATAGCTGTTTCTAGTCGACCACAGTTTTTGTACTTCCTATTTTTTGTATCAAGCATTCAAGACAAGTTCAAAATACACCATCATATGAACCGGGCAGTAGGAATTGCATTGTGGATACTTTTTTTGCCAGACAAGGCTGCAGGGCGATCCCCTGGAGGGCGCATTTAGAAATTCCTAACGGTATAATGTGGTTACATCATTGACTGCCGCCAGAGGAAATGAATAAACATCTATCTTTACAACAGTACCTCTGAATATAAGAGCGTTGGGTCTAGAGAAAAAAATAATAACAAAAACAAAACAACAAAAGCAACAAACATGCAAAGCTGTATAAATAATAATAATATAGCATATGTGTTGAGCCCCAACTATTTTTTTTTATTTCATGAATTCTGTCAGGATAAAATCTGTATACAACTTGTTAATTTAAATATGAGCACAGACTCATTCTAAAAAAAAGTGTACCTCTGTGTGCATAAAACAAAGAGCAGTCTCATATTAAATGGGTATGCAGTAGAATAATTGGTTGACAGTACAATATAACACATATTACCTGATGGACAATTTTGCCAAAGGCTTCCTGTAGTTTACCATGAATGGTAGCTAACTTTTTTGCATCTCGGTTGGCTTCATGGACTGGGATCAGTACCTTGTAAACTTCATTCACAGCCTCGTACATGCCAGCCTAAAAGGAAAAACAGAAATATACTAAGAATGTTCACACAAAAAAAGATATCAATTCAATTCAGAACATGGCCACTTGTATGTTAACTAGCATTCACACCAAAGAGAATGATGAAGCAGCTTGCTCCAAGAGTCCAACAAGACCCGGCTCAGTAAAGTATTTTCCCGAGCAGATGCCTTCCTCATCCGGTGACACCACATCATCGGAAACGGCAGATTCCTCCAACACGTTGGATGAAATATTCTACAGGCAAAAACCCACATAAATGAATGTGCATTTAGCATGCAAAAATGTTGCCAGAAGGTCCTAACCTGGAAGGTCACACAGCCCACAGGTAAATACTTGCGGTCCTCTAACATGCTCAGATATTCCGCTACTAAGGCAGCACTGTGCACTAAACACTGAGCAGCTTCAGCATGGTTGTTCCTCTCTGAGTGTTTTCCAGCCATATTCTGGAGCCAAGTAAGCCGCAAGTCTGGTGACGTCTGGTAACCTTTTGCAATCCTGCCGATATGGATGCATAGTCATTACAAGACTGGTGAGGAGAGAGGAGGGATACACGATGATTGAAAAGACTGTCCTGAATGTGTACATTACCTGTACATAAGATCAATTAGCATCTCAGGGTCTTCCTGGTGTTCCTTCATCTTGACTGTGTCAGACAGGATCATGTGCAAGTTAAAAACCAGGTCTTGTACCTGGAAAAAAAAGAAAGAAAGAGGACATTCAAACCTGTGCATATTTACTTCCTAACATTCTACCAGGTTTAGCGGAGCACAAATACAAATATAAATAATATAATTTTGTTTCTATATTTTTTCAGTCAGCATTACCGCATTCAAATGCAATCTCCAGGAATTGCTTCTAAAATAATCAAGTTTATTTTTTTTGTTTAACCTGTCTTTATTGCATGATCGAATTGTACTCCATGCACCTAGTATGCAGAGATGGTTGTTTTAAAGGGCTTTATATTCAATTGTTGAGTTCTTAACTCATTCACTCCCAGCCATTTTCACTGAAGCAACCCCTTTCGCTCCCGGCTGTTTTAGTGGATTTTGACAGATTTTGCAAGGGCCACAGAATATTGTGTTTTATTACTGTAAAAACATGGAATTTACCAAAAGAAAGATTAGAGTCTCTTCTTTCTTCTTTTATATCCTAATACTAATTGCTGCAAAACGAAAACCAATATCGGTTTTCGTTTTGCAGCAATTAGCATTAGGATATAGCTAAATGTCATCATTATTCACAAATCTGTTTAAAACTGTGGGGAAAGAGCTTTTTACAACATGGCCCTGGTTGATCTCTTATACTCTGCTGACACCTGCTGGCCGTTTTTGTAATAACTATCATTACTTCAACCATTCTCTTCAGTTCAGAGACTGCATCAAAGCCTTTGTATGCTCTAGCATAAAAAACGTTTAAAAAAACGACAACATAAATACTGTATGTCTTTGGGAGCATGGTAATATTTAAAATAGAACATATTTATATGTTTTGGGGAGCAAATGAGCAAATCATTTGGACATTATAATTAGTACCTGGTCCGGAAAAGTTGTTTCCCGAAGCTCGATGTCTTCCTCTGCATAAGTAAGGATGGTCTTCAGAGAGCGACGCAGGAACTCCTCGTTAAAATTCTGGGATGTTCCCACCAATGACGAGAGAGACATAGTCACCTGCATCTTCACCCTAGCAAAATTCTACAAGAGGAACACAGGGGAAAGAAAGTTTTGTCAAGACAACTGTCTGATATCAGACACTAAGCATCTTAAAGGCCTATCAATAATCAACTCAACATCAAAGATACTGTTTCTATCCGTCAAGTAATGGTTCAAAAGCACGTTGCTATTGAGCCATTACTTGATTATTAGCAACTACTTTGTATTAGCGACCCATGACTTGCTCTCTTAGAAAAAATGTACTTACGTTGCCAATCTCAAAGTTCTGCCTCATGAGAAGGTAGAGGGAGGCGCTGGCATGGGCCCTGATGGTACTTATACTGCTACTGCAGCTCCTTAGCAGCCGTAAGCACAAGTCAGCACACTGCTCCGTCTCCTCTTCAAACAGCAATTCAGGGAACTAAAAGAGGAAGATGTACAGTATAGCCACATTGACTAAATGGAAGGACACAAAAATAGTACAAAGTGTGCTCATACACAAATGATGTATAAATGATAAAATAAGGTGTTACACCTTTGACACTAGTGCTCTCTGTGTAGCAAAACAGTGCTGCAGGTAGAGGGCACTTTGATTACAGGCCATACTGTGAAGCAAAACTTTCAGCACCCCACCAAGGATACTCTCTTTGGATTCTGTCACCGATACGGTCTGAAGAAACAGAGAGATAGAGATACATCAACCGTTACTATTGAAGTGCGAACAACACAATTACTATGAAAGCTTTTTCAAACGCTAAAATAATAAGCATACCTCCCTGACAGTGTCAGATGAAAGTGATCTCTTGTGGTGATCCACAAGGTTAAGACATATACCAAGGACATGTACCCTTCAGGGAGGGGAGGTCGTTATGCATATTTCTAGGTTCAAAGGAAGTGTCTGACTTGAAATTCAGTGGCTGAATGAGTGCCTGATGAGAAGACTTGTCAGTTTTGTTGTTGGAAAAAAAGTGACATGCCTCGCCTTTGTCTCCTCATCTCGTCATGTACCGCATCTCCACAACTGGTGACCCCGACGTTATCAATGCGTCAGATATCAATGCTAGTATGCCCGAATTTTGGTAGCACAGATGAAATAGAGGTTTATTTTTGGGTGGAATCTCTAATACAGGCTAAATATAATATGTTGACTCACATACCTGCACAATGATCTCCAATGTATCAAGAATGATCAAGTTGGCCTCTGTTGCGAGGTTACCATCAATAAGTGCTTCATGCTCCAACTCTGCTCTTGTCCTGCAATCATAGATACAGAAATCAGTGTCAATGTGTTAGTGTAGATCAAAGGAAATTTCTTAGGAGGTTCCAACCTGCACCATCGAAGGGTTGAGAATTTTTGCAGCGCAGTATTGATTTTTTTGTCTCCATGTTTCTATGTGCTGTTATGTGTCCAACGGTCATTTTTCAATAAATTCAAGCCCGTAAGAGGACATTGTTATTTTTACAATGATCAAATCAAGGAGAGAGGACTTATACTGTGTGTGGTTTTAACTTTACCACTAATTAAATCTTTGGGAATGACCAAGTCGCTTAAAATTTATTTCTTCAGATGTTTTCAAAAACACTTGAAACACTATCAACCAAGTATTTCAGGATCAATCGCATTGAGCACTGTCATGATGCCTATATTTGAAGAAAAACATCAACACATTTTACACTTTTCAGACCAAATCATTATTTTGTGAAATGCAAAAATCATTATTATGCTTATACAGTACATCCAATTGGTTGAAGAAAAAAAAAATCACACATTTATACACCTCTTTGTTAATGCTTTAGAAGTTAACCACCCCAGAGTGCACAAAAGTAGAATTTCTGTATTCAAATTGGTAACATATTTCAAAAGATACCACACTAACAGCCCATTTAGCCAATCTAAATGTGGCACTTCCAATGAGGTAAGATCATGTTTATGCGTTTTGGGGGGATGGGGGGGGGGTAATTGGATGCATCCACAATTCCACACTGCAAGATGAGCAAGATAGACATTACTTTGGAGACTAAATATATTCGCTTTTTTCTGCTTCAGTAAGAAGGAAGGAAAACACACAACCCTCAGGCCAAATATAAGCAACACATATTAAAAAAGCCAACCAGATTCAGTCACCATCAACCCAAACAAGGGCAATGTTATTGGGACATAAGGAGGGAAAAAAGCAAAAACTAGTGTCTGAGTTTCTTAGGCATCCATGAGCATGTGCAACTTACAAAGTGTAAGATGCTAACAGCATATACATACAGTATATCCTTATCCATATGTGACTCCAAGTGTTCTCTGCATAAGTATTCACAGTAATTAAATTATTGTAAAATTCTTCATTTTTAGTTAATGCTGTAGTGTACAGTGTACAATATTTTTGTACTGGATCACGAACAAAGTAAAAACCTATTACAGTGTTCCCTCACTTTTCGTAGGTGTTTTTTTCTTGTTCTTTGGGGGTTCGAGTTTTGCTTCTACTGAGCCATAACAAAGCCACCACACAGTTCCCACCCTTCTAAACATTTGTTAACTTAATAAATATATTAAGAAAAATAGCAGCATAAATAAAGAATACAGTGGCGGTGCTGGTGTGCGGCGTGTGGAGGGGTGTAATATTGTCCGAAAAAACTAACAAATAGCAAGGTACAACCCAAGACAAAACGCGTAATGTATGAATTTTGGACCCAAATACAAATCTGTGATATAGTGAATCCGCGATAAGTGAACCGCGAACAAGGGACCACTGTACTTCCATTACATTTTTTTTCTTATTTATGAATTGATGACTTAAGAATCACTGAATTTATGAGTGTTTTAAAACTTTATGGTTGGAAAATATAGGTAACTTAATTGTAAATAATACCCATGGCAGCTGCCAGTACTTGTGCATGCAAGTGAACACACTGCTTAAGGAACTTAAGAAGCCGACTCAAAAGAGCACACAGCAATGTGGGAAATACAATACCTGAGAGATCTGTGACTCCTACATGAACACACAGTGACATAAAATAAGTGAAAACAAGACAGGATTCAAATGTAGCAGTTGAAAAGTTGCAAACTACAGAAATACATTTTATCGAACGAAGACCACAGGTGCTGAACAAAACGAAAATAATAATTTTTTGGGATTAGTTTCAACTGTGTAAAAAAAAAAGAAAAAAGACAAAAAAGACTGAGTTTGCATGGTTTGCCTTGATTTTGAAGACAGTTAATGATGGAAAAGGCATTAACAAAATGCAGTAGGAAAGAACCTACTTGTCTAATCGCTCACTGTTCTGTCTCCAGTGGGTCATGTCCTTCCTCCACCGCAGATTTTCCTGGCTGCCAAAGGCACTGCCTGAAGGACTACGCTCTGGGAAAGAAAAAGAAAAGCAAATTTATTTGCTTCATTCATGGCGTTTTACTCCTAAAATTTGAGATAATGCAAGTGAATTTGTCATCTCGTCATGTATGTGCGACCAGTAAATTTTCTGATTTTGATTTTCAAATTACTGTTCTTGTATCAGTAATAAAGTGAAAACGACCCAAGGGAATTTTTATTTTTATATTTAACGCCACTTACAGTGCGCGCCCCTGTTTCATTTTGCACCCTTAATATTTCAGGTTAGGGCCCACACTGTGCTCCTCGTAAAAAAAGTTTAGATTAAAGCCCTGGTTATACATAGTGGTATTTTGGTGTCTGCCGCATTTACATTTCAGTTTGTAACTACAAACTTTGATCCACCTACTTTGATATAACAAGGTATGAAGTTAGGACCGTTATCACTATGTGGACAACATGCAGTATATAGCAGGGATGGGCAACTGACGGGCCACAACCTCAATATGAGGGGCCTCTCTTTATTAAAAAAAAAAATCTACATACCATATTTTCACGACTATAAGTCTTAAATTTTCTCAAAAATCGAAGATGCGCCTAATAGTGAGGCGCGCCATGTGTGTGGACCAAGTTCTAAAATCTGACTGACTGTGTGAGAGGACTTCCCGCTCACATTGCTTTACAAGAAAGGCGGACCTGACTGACAGACATGAGAGCACAGAAAAGTCAACTTGGTGGTGAGTTCTCCAGCCCCTCCTCTCTCTCTCCCTCTCCCCCTGAACCACCCCCCACGCCCCACCCCCATGTGTTTGCTCTGCCAATCGTGATTTGTTGTGTTCAAACTTATGCCATGGCGCTAAAGCATGCATGTTCAGTGAGCATGTGTCTTCTTTTTTTCTTTTTTGCTTGTTTAAGCCACTTATAAGTTAATTGTTTGATTGGCAGCTCCCTCCAAAACAGAGCGCTCTGCTCCCGCAGAGAGTGAGGGAGATGGAATATACCAAATGCAAAGGGGTGTCCGGGCTAAACTACCACATACAGTACTGTATTGTTTCCTTTTTTCCTTTCTTTTTTAAATGCTTTATTGAACAATGTGCACTTACAGCAACAGACATGGCAAAAGTCACTTTGAAGTAGTGCAAGTCTACACCGTGTAGCTAAACAGATCACACCACATACTAAAGACACCAGATTGGTTTTCCCACGCATCAACTTTGCTTTCTTATCTCCGTGACTCAATTGCACACATCTCTCAGCCGCTGTGAATAATAAAGTTCGGCAAATAAACGCACAGCTTGCTATCATTCCGGGAGGCTGGCGACCACAGCTTTACCAAGACTGGGAGGCAGCACAGTGCAAGTTATGCCACAATTTGTCAATGGATCGCTTGGGCGAACGCAAAAGCCGGCATCATTTCCGAGGACACGACAACGAGACTGACTCTGACAATGAGACGGCGTGTTTGATGGAGAACTTGCCCAGTTGTTTGTTTCTGATACAGAAGATCATGAGGACTATGAATGATTTGTGGATTAGGATTGATCAAAAGCAACGTGAGTACATTGTTATATACGTCAAGTACAACTGAACTCACTGTTTACATTGTTACTTCAACCAAGCTCTGTTTTGTTCTGTTCGCTACCTTTTTAAAAACATGCGCTAGCACTAGCATATGTTTTAGCCTAATAGCATGCTACCATATGTTTTGATCTAGCGTATGTTTAACCGTGCGTGCGCTCAATAGTGTGGTGCGTCTTATGCGTTAAACACAGAAATAGCACCTTGGCAATACATTGCGATACTGTCCAGCGAGGAGACTCTCCAGCTTGGTGTGGACCATCGTGAGGAGAATCGGTTCAGAAAATGGATGAATGAGTACTAGACGTGTTTAAAAAGTAAGTCCTAACTTTTATAGATTAAAAGTAATATATAAAAACCTGCGGGCAACTCAGTTTAAGAAAAGCCTCTCACAAAGCATTGATTGCGTTCATCATATCTTGGGGATTTATTATAGAAAGAAACATGTGGGCTGCTCATTTCATAATTTTTTTTAAATTTTAAATCAGATGTGGAGAAGCTAATCGTTTGATGTTTGGTCAAAGTGGGCATAAGCCGGAGATGGCCACGGTAATATTGGTCCGGATTGCGAGATGTTTTTTGGGAATTCTTAGCAATGTATGTAGAGTATGTGCAATGATTTTGAATGGAAAAGTTTTGTCTGAACCCCAATTTTACTGATATTATTTACGGATTTACCAAAACAGATGGCTGACATTGATGATGCATGATAATATCGTTTTCCTGATTAAAAAAGAAACATGAGTGAGTGAAATATGGACCATCCCGGCCCTATGATCCATTTTTTTTAAATACACGTTAAGGTTAATACTAGCCAAAAAAAGCCCAAAAATAAAACTTCAAAAGAAAAAAGTATCGTAATACGTATCGGATCGCCACCAAAGTATCGGGATCCGGATTAGATCGCGACAGAAGTATAATATATATATATATATATATATATATATATATATATATATATATATATATATATATATAGAGAGAGAGAGAGAGAGAGAGAGAGAGAGAGAGAGAGAGAGAGAGAGAGAGAGAGAGAGAGAGAGATATGGAATGATATGAAGGACAACATAGTATAGTACTATAGTACCTCAATAATATAAAAATTTTGAGTGAGTTGATTTTTGTGAAAAAATGCACAAAATTTGTTATTGCACTTAATGTTGGTTTGCTGTTCAACAGTTTTGTGCTGTCTTTAAATGGCAATCTGTGAAAGAGAGCCCTTTGCACTGGAAAAAAGTATCCCGTTATTTTGTTTTCTTCAAGCCCTTTATTGTTCGGTTTAGTGGGTCTTTTATACCTGCATTGAAAACTGTACTTTGACAAATGAAATATATTAAAGGATTTTTGTGCAGTATGTCACTTTTTTTTTTTATACCCGCGACTGCCACCTTTGGCCCAAAGCGGAACTGCAACATCTGTGTCAGGCTCGTTCATGGTGCGCCTGCGAGTACGTGCACAATCTTAAAGCGACAGCCACAGTTGACAAATGAAGACATGACTTCAAATGACGTGAGAAAAACTCCGCCTCTACAAACTCTGCTAAAGGGAAGATAAAATCTGATAGGTGCAGTCAGAGTAAAACAGTCAGGGCTCTTTGTACTCATCTGGGCATTGGTGGAGCATGCATGATGTAAAAAAAAAAAAAAAGCTTTAATATTACCTTTTTAAACTGTACAATGCACCTTTAAGAGCACATATTCACATAATTTGTCCATATATATAATAGTATTTTTTGTCATACAACTGGTTCAGAAGTTACAGAACAAAATCTCTCCATAAGCCAATTTAAAAATTAAAATATAATAATAATAATAGTAATAATGCAATCAAATGAAAGCAGTATGTCCAATTTTACCTTTGAAAGATGTACAGCACAGATTCTTGTAAAATTGTGAAATGAACAAAATAGTATAGCTAGTGTTTTTTCTCCACAGACTGTGTTGTGAGCGTACCTAACTGCCCACGGCTGCGTCGCACCATCTCTTGCCTGGCACCGATGCTACCCAGGATGGCCTCCTCCAGCTTGGCCTTCATGTCTTTCGACTTTTTGAATGTCAGACTGTTCATGCGCTCGAAAGCTTTCTTCCCCTGCATGGTGAACACAACATGGGCCTTGTATCCATGAAGTAGAGGGTGAGCGTCAAAAGAGAAAATGGCAGGAAAGTCATTTGCAGCACGGCACTCAGGAAGCAGAGAAGGTTTAATCGCATGAGAGACATGCATACAACGTGCAAAGTGATAGACACATATTAATATAAACATATAATTTATAAATCACTTTGGCAGAGGAAGAAAGCAGTTGTTAGGAAATTTAGCAGCCAAATCCTATAAAGCTGGATTTACACTAGGGTCTAAGTGTTCAATTCCAATTTAGTGTGTATATCCTTTATTTTCTTTTCTTAAAAAAAAAAAAAAAAGTAACATATGTTTAAATGTATTAAAGACCTTAGACAAACTGATTCAAGCTGCTTGAAGATGGTCTTAAAAGCCTTTCCCTATAAAGTTGCACTATGCAGGAAATTGAATTGCAAATCGCTACTGCCACTTGTGGCCGAAGAATGAAATTGCACACTTCCTTCACGTACACACTACACGGAGTGCACGCATGACGTCACATCCACAGACAGAGGGCAAGAAATTCAAACCAGAATCCAGTCTGAAAACTGAGGCTTGCAGGAGTACCCGCTGTGAACAGCTAAGGTGTTAATCTAATAATTACAAGATGTTTTGACTCATAAATGGTCAAATAAAAAGCTATTGTAAAGATATTTTGGGCAAACTTTAACGTCTATAATTTCCTTTCTAATGTCCTGCGACAACTCTCTTCTTTGTTTCCTCTGGTCCATGTTTACTGTGTTTGTACATCATGTCACCAAAAAGCACAGTGACTACTTTTCACCCTTTAACTACGACAATTGACTGATTATAAGTTCGAAGACACCTGTGATGCTAATTAGTGGACACACACCTTGTTCCTGTGGTCAAAATATGTGGAATCACCTCTAGGGGTAACATCATTTTTGTCCTGGCCGGTTCAATGAGTTTGTTAAAATAATTCCGTCAAACCATTTGGAGGCCCGAATTGTGCCCCTTGGAAGAATAGTATCACTTCATCCATGTAGTGTAAATCCATCCTTATGTGCAGAGGAAGCAATGTTAGGTATCTCACCTTGTATTCAAAGCAAGAGACACAGAGGTAGAGGAGATCTAACAGGCGGTTCAGTTGTGAGACTGAAAGATCTGTGAACCACTTCTGCAACACCAGCTCATCTGCATTTTTAAGCACCCACAGCAGACAGATGAGCAGACTGCGACTTGACTCTGCCGAGAAGCTTCCATGCTGACGATTCGCCTGGACAAATGGACAAAGAGAGAATAGAAGAGAGACACACGAGGGCAAAAGGGGGGACAATTAGTGATGGATAACTGCCCATAGATTATTATTATTGAACATTTTGCTGTACAGTGTAAGAGGATAAAGAATGAGAGACACCTCTGAACATCACATCCTAAAATGCAGGCATAGTGTAAATTCTGTCAACTTTGTAGAACTGATCAAGTTCAGTTTTAGACATCGTTAATCAACTCTACTTTTGTGACTGTACTGCCACCTACAGGCTATGTGCACACCTGAGGGTGCAGAACAGTAGTGTATGTGTAATATGTGCTGCTTATATCAACTACCTGCGAATTCATCAGGAAGCTGCTTGGTCGAGACATTGGAGAGTTAGTGGTGGTGCCTGCAATGGCCATGGCAACAGTCTGATTAATTATGCTGTTTCCCTCTGCCTCAGCATCTTCGCCATTGCTGCCGACAGTAGTGCCCTGGGGACCACCTGATCGACCCCACTGATTGAGGGACTCTAGTGAAGGAGAAGGTTGAATGACAATGTTTTAAAAAAAAATAAGATTAAGTTACTCTGAGACAACTACAACTCAGTTGTTCAAACATTTGTGAAAGTCTAGACAAGAGTGAAGGGCTCTGAAAGTCTGCCTTGTAGTCCAGGTGATCGACAAAGAAACACATGAGAGGGTGAAGAAAGTAAATGAGTAACTGTAGTAAATGCATTTTGCAATAACAAACACTATTTATAGGTCAAGTTACAACCTATTTGACTTCAAATAGGTTCCAGAGAACTCAAATAGGTTGTAACTTCCAAATAGGTTGTAACTTCCAGAGAACTCAAATAGGTTGTCCAGACAAATAGGTTGTAAGTTCCAGAGAACTCAAATAGGTTGTCCAGACAAATAGGTTGTAAGTTCCAGAGAACTCAAATAGGTTGTAAAATGTGACCAATAAGTGACAAATTCTTTCTCATTGTCAGACTTGCCCTCAACTTGTCCCTAGCAATAGAAATAGTCTGACACATTAGCAATATCAGTACAGACAGATCATCTTAAAGTAAACAGATCTGATTTAATTCAGTTCTATTAAATATTACACTCAACTCCTGCCAATGTGCTCTGCTTTACACAATAAATTGCATACTGCAATGAGTCCTTATGCTTCATGTAATACCTGTGAAATCATGGAGCTGTGGCAGGGTCTCCATGACAATACCAATCATGGGAAGGTACAGCATAGCAACTCGGGCTTTGACCTCTGGATCTGCATAGCGTGGGTCAGAGTCATGGCTGGACAGTAGGTTGTGCACAACACTAACCACTTTTTTATGCAAGCCAAACATCCTAGGAAACAGGGGAAAAACAGAACACACACAACTTAATAAAGCTATAAACATGGCTAAAATTCTGTATAGCATTGTACCTATTTTATTTATTTATTTATTGTAAAATAGCATAATTATCTCAGCGTATACTCGCATCCTGTCAAAAAGCAGATGAACTGCATTTTGTTTTCTTTATAAGTATATTTTTTTAATAACAATGCAGTTTGCTGGGTCACTTGTATTTGCAAAAAAATGGTGTTAAGTTTCACCAGCTGAAATAACATCAATGTGTAAAATAGAACTCTCTGTAACACATATAGACATGCTATGCCATGAACCTGTAGTTCTCCAAACCCAATTCCAATGAATTTGAGACATTGTGTTAAACAAAAAAAATAGAATACCCTACAAAGACCAGATATTTAATGTTCAAACTGATAAACGTTATTGTTCTGCAATCTGCATAGACCAATTACACCTGTGTTAAAATGACAGTAGAAAGCAGTAGGATAAAACCACAAACCCAATAAAGTTAGGACGTTGTATTAAACATAAATAAAAACAATAATTTACAAATCATATTCAACCTATGTTTAGATGAATAAACTACAGACAAGATATTGTTTTTCACAAATAATCGTTCACTTACCACTGTGTTACATCACCTTTTCACTAAACAACATTCAATAAATGGTTGTGAACTGAGGACACTAATTGTTGAAGCTTTGTAGGTGGAATTATTTCCTATTCTTTCTTGATGCACAGCTTCAGTTCAACAATCTGGGGTCTCTGTTATCGTATTTTACGTTTCCTAATGCGCCACAAATTTTTAATGGTAGACAGGTCTGGACTGCTGGCAGTCCAGTCAACTCTTTGACTACGAAGCTACGCTGTTGTAACGTGTAAAATCTGGTTTGGCCTTGCTGAAATACAGTGGGGATCAAAAGTTTGGGCCCCCCAGGTAAAAATTTGTATTATTGTGCAAAAACAAGCCAAGGAATGATGGGGAAATAATCCAAAATCAAATTACAGATGAGACATTCTTATGTAAAAAAAATAATAATAATAATAAATAAAAAGTTATTTACCCATTTCCAAAAAAAAAAAAAAAAGAAAACAAAATAACTGTTTGCAAAAGTTTGGGCACCCTGCAGAGTTTTTAGCATGCACCGCCCCCTTTGGAAAGCTGAGACTTGATAATGTCATGGATTGTTCACACTAATTGTATGGAAAGACCAGTTGATGTCAATCTCAGTGATACACTAATGTTCACACTTGGTCAAATGTGAACACACATCAACTCAAGAAAAAACAAAAAACATTTAGCATGTACATAATAGTAATATGCCTGAAACAATTATTTTCTCGTCACTCATAAAAACACTTTACCTTATCTTAATTTATGATGTGTGAAATATACTAACCCCTCATTGTCTGGGTCAAGTATCACAGACAGTTCTGACAGTACCAGCCCAGCCATAAAATGTTGCTCTCTGAATGGCACAGACAGCTCAAACATGTTGGCTATTTTTTGGTCCTGAACATGTGTGGAGAACCCCGAGCTCTGTGATAACGAGAAAGAAGAGTCACAAATGTACAAGCAAATGATAAGAGCACCTCTGTTGTTCATGTAGAGCAGTACATTTACAATTATGTTCTCTTTTTAAATAATTCAAGATGTTGTTTTTCAAAGTTGTGCATTAAGAGCCATCTATTGCTTTGTGCAACAACTTCAGACAAATGTATTTTTTATTGATGATGGCATAATCAATAAAGTTTTCAATTAAAGTACTTAATGAATGATACCATAATCTGTAACAAACACCCTCTGATAAACATCAATAATTTGAATGGAAATATAAATGAGTCTACATAGTTTGATTGTATGCAATTTTTGTGCAATTTTCAAATCTGACCTGTGAAGTTGCTGAAGAGACAGACGGTGACGGTGAGGCAGGTGGCGTAAGCAAGCTGCAAGGCAGGTTGAGGGTGACATAGTGTTCATGACTGCAAACTATTCTCAAGAAGTCCAGCCTCAGAGACTCTAATGTTGGGTTTTGCAGAGCATAAACCTTTGCGGACACCTGTTAAGAGCCAAGGCATGGCAGTATATTAAAACAATTAAAGAACAATACATTCAAACGTCATGGTGGCGTGAAATGTTTTACAAGGTCAACTCAAGACAATGAAGACACTTTAAATATTTTTTAATAACAGTTTAAGCATATCAAAAGTTGAAATCCAAAAAGACCACTTCTGTCTTTATCACGTCCATATACCTCAATTTAAGTTTGAAGATTAAAGTTACTTTCAAGTAAAATTATTACATATTGTTGCTTGAGTTGAATATGCCTATCCACCAGCTTATCCATGATTTATGAGACAATCAATGTAGTACACAGTCAAGAATCTTGGGTAGGTGGTTACCTGTTTCCAGTATGCCCTGATAAGGGTGAAGACAAAACCTCTGTCCATGACGGACAGCAAATCATTGAGAAAGAAAGCAAGACTTGTATTCAGTCGCTCAACTAGCTCCAGATCCTGATGACAAGAAGTGAAGCAAAGTCGGCATAATTTGCATAAAGTCACATGTACTGAAACCATATGCAGCGTACTGCTAGTTTAATGAAGTTCTTGCAAAATGAGAAAAAAAAGACACATGAGGAGATATTAAACATAATATCTACTGGATACAATATTTAAAAAGATAATATCTGAAATGCTTTCTGAAATTATAACCCTAATTTATGGATGAGCTTTCCTGTCATTATTCACCTTCTGGAAACGTGATACAATGTCGCCAGCAATGGTGCTGACCAATGCTGTTATGTCATCCATAAAGCGCTCCGGGAATCTGTTCTTTCTGGGTGACTCCAGGCGTTCAGCAAAGTAAAGGTGATAGATAATACTTTTTACCTGCAGTTCAAGTAGGATCAAAACGGAGTTAACAAGTTAGCATGTATTTCATAGTGGGAATATTATGACAGTTTTTTTCCTACCATAAGTTCAAAGAAAAACCAGGCCTGCTGAAGAGCTCCATCCCTGACACTTCCACTGCTCACCACCCACTGGAGAGCCAGCTCCTCGTGAAAGAGCTATGTAAGACAGGAAGGCAGAGGAAATAAAATGGATGACATAAAGGGACAGATCTAAAAATTGATAAGGAAATATATTTAGGTTTGTGTCAGCTCATCACATGATTTATACAGTATACTCATTCCAAGTTCCCATCATTCGAAATATCATCAAAATAAGGGTTACCAAAACTAACAAGTATATTATGTATGACAGGACTAAATTACAGTATCTATTACAGTAATACACTACAATCAAATAAAATTACAGTATGTATAATTTTGAAATGGATAAAGGGGATTTGCAATTAAAGACAACTCCACAAATTATAAAAAATAAAATAAAATAAACATAACTCAATCAACTGAACATGCACTCTTATGAACACGTTAATTATAGTATTTCACAATGCTACTTAATGCCTAAGATTCATATAGAAAAAAAAGATGCAGGAAATACTGATATGTTTTCTTGTATAAAGAAGATATTACCTTTTGGAGGTGAAACTAATTAACTATCTTTACGTCTTCTCTCATGTGCATTGGCGTAAACCCTAAATGTTCACACCACAAAACAATAAATACTCAAGACAACAACTTTGTAAGTCTTGCAACCAAATATATAAAGAAAAATAATGTCCAGTGCCTGAATTCCACATTTAAAAATAGATATAATTTATTCCCTGCTTCTTTATGTCATAGAGTACTAGTACTAGTACTAGTACTGTACTGACCAAGGAAGTTTCATTCAAGCAATGCTTGGGTCTAGAGCAGTTTCATGACCTTACTGAGCCAAGGCACATTTTTACATTGGGAGGAAAAAATAATAATAACAAAACATATACACCTACATATTTATATAATGATGATCTTATCTAAATTTGGTGGATAACAGGTGGGTAGACAGGTTACTGTAATTATGTACTTTCTACCATATAGGACAGGTGAAGAGCATTGAATTGTTCTGCCTGTCAAGTCGATTGCATAGAAAGACGAACAAAGACATTTTAGCAAATAATTTATAAAACAATTATGAGAAATGGAATAATTCTTACATGCCAGCTAATGCCTCGCAGCACAATGGCTGGCAATCAATGCTCCAGAGAAAACTAATATCCATACTGCTTAACATATTTAGGATCACATGTGAGCAGGAGCCTATCCAAGCTGACTTTGGACGAGAGGTGGCATACACCCTGGACTAGTCGCCAGCCAATTGAAGGGCACAAACAACCATTCACACTGACATTCACTCCTACGGACAATTTGGAGTCTGTTTTTCTGTCTCTGTCAGTAGAGTCTGATATGTTTTTGGAATGACGGAGGAAGCCAGAGAAAACCCACGTATGCATGAGGAGAACATGCAAACTCCACACTGAAAGGCTGGAGCCCAGATTCAAACCCCAAACTCAAAGCTGTGAGGCAGATGCAATTTGTACACTGTGCCGCCAAATTGAATATTCAATGTCATTAACTTAGCTCATGTGGTATTGTAGCAAGCTAAAAGGATGTTCACATGCACATTAAAAAACAACAGTGCACAATGTGTGCAGCATTCACAAGACTAAAATAATTTCATATGGTGGAAAGATAATCATGAAACATTACAATATTCCTTTAAAGTTTCAAAACAAGACGCAGATAAGTGACATTCAGCAAGACGCCACAACCAACAAACACAACATTGACCAATCCAGCGCTATACTGTACATCCACAGACAAGACATGTGAGAAGGCAAGAAGAGGGTGGGGTGGTTTCCTCCCCCAGTGCAAGTGGCTCTACCTTTTTTGTGGGTAACCGTCCTGTTAAAGTTTGCAAGAAACTGGCGCTCTCTGTGTGCGAAGACATGCGATTGCCACAGCGCTCCATGGCCTATGGGTGGAATGAATGGAACGTGACAACAAAGTTAGTGGAGGAGCAACGGGAGTGTGAGGTTGCACCTTTTCTTCTCAGTATAAAGCAAAAGGTGTCTGGGTCCACAAGACAGACACACAAAAACACACACAATCATCTTGTGGTCTCATAGACATACACAGACATGGACGCAAAACAATTACACACAGACATGGCTATAATTTTGTAGCGCTGGATTATATACAGTATCTTAAATTTAATTATAATTATTATATTCATTTTTGTATTGAGGAATGCTAACACTTTTTTGTTTCTGTTTTTTCAGCCCTTTCAAATTTCGTGCCAGACTTCATCCTTCAGGATAAGAGTTTTTTGCAGCCTAAAATCAAAATCAAAAGCTCACATGCTCTATTACTGAAGAGTAGTTACCAGGCTGTGATTTGTTATTAAAATATATAAAATAAGCATGTTTATGTCAAGTAGTAGTTACGACACATGACAACAAGACACACATCAAGATGGAAAGTGAAGTAGACGAAGTAGACGAAAGAACGAATACACAAAAGACCCATGCTCCAGTGACACAATGAATGTTAGTAGGAAGGAAGTCAAGCAGGGAGACTAGTAGACGGTGGAGACTATCTAGAATGGAATGGGATAAAAATAAAAAGGGGATCGGGATGACAAAATTGGGACTAAGAAAAAATGACAAAATAATTTTGCAAAGGGGAAGGATGCCTAACATAAATTTGCTCTAATTTTTCTGTATCTATTGACCCCCCTCCCCGCACCCAAAGAATTTTATAAATCATTTTGGGGGGAGAGAGGGATAAAGTGTAACTTATACATATAAATCGATGAAAAAAAATGTCAGTACAGAATACAATGTCTACATTTACATGGACAGCAATACATAAAAAAAAAACGTTCGCTTTTCCACATGTAATGTAAGTGTAAAGTTGATTTTGCTTTTATGCAAGTTGCTTACAGTATATTGCAATCAGAATATCATTTACAGGTCATACAACAAGTATTCCTTTCTATAGCTACCTTGGCATGTACTAACAATGTTAAGCCCAAATTGTATCATAGCAAAATGTTGCAAAACTCAAAAAGGGGCCAAAGTGCAATTACTATACTATATATGAATATTAACGCCAGACAACGTTACATTCCAAATATATAATGGCAATATATTATAATGACATATTATAATGACTGTCCATGTGAAGAGTCATTGACAAAACACTAGAGGGGGAAAAAGAGGCGTTAATTAGAAACATCACTGTGGATCTCAGATGAAGCACTACATTTAACATGTGTGAGGTGGGTTGGGCAAGTGTGAAACCCATGCATGGTATCATGGGAGGGTTGTAGTTATGATTGTTAGTAGAGTACCGTAATATTTAGGAAGTTTTGGTATTGCAAACATCGATATGTGGAGTAACAGGAAAAACATTTAGCCATTGTTGTCATGCCACCAGTGGAATTATCAGGACTATTGAAACCAGTCAAGATGAATATGATCATAACAACACAAATAAAATGGAACACATTTTTTAAAAAACTATCAAATAAAATGGAACAAAAAACTATCATAGTACACATACAACACCAAAACTCCAAATATGTCAGTATTCTTCCAGGGTGAGTGTGGTGAGTTGTTTTCGAAGAGAAGCAAAGCGGAAGATCAGGCATTCATAAAACCACCTGCATGGTTTCTGGAGCAGACCCAGGGCTGGATCCCCAAGGGGCACTCTTACAGCCCATGGTGTGAACCCACGAGTTGGACCGGTCTAAGCCCTAGGAGTGCCAAGGTCAAAGGACACAAGGCAGACAAGAAGCAAGGCAACAAGCGAGCAGCATGAGGGAAGGAGGAGGGAAGGAATCACAGGTTAAAGAAGTTCAAAGATCAGGACTGCTGGATGAAGGGCCCAAAAGATTAGCTGTCTGTTCAGCAAAAATGCTGGGGGAGGGGGGCGGGGAATCAATTTCTGGACACTTGTCTATAAAAGTGCTACTGTGCTCTTCTAAAAAGTTATTCTCTTCTCTCAGAATATACTAATAGAGTGCAATTAAGAGTATATATGTGTATGCATATAATACCCAAGTTCAGCACAATCACATGAGAATCACAAAACATCATTCACACACTAGTCCAATTACGTTGGGCCTAAATACATGTAAACATAAGTGCAATAGTACAGTAATATGAACCCCCAAAATCCTTAAGAAGTAGGACAATGAAAATACTGTGACTTAACATTTTGTCTGCCTTTCACAATTTTAACCCAAAGCACAACTTCCCTCATGTCAGCCTGCTGTTACAGCGGTAAGAGAGATAAGGTGTCCAAACTTATGTTTACACACTATGTCTAGTGTACATGCTGATAAAATGACCTCAGGGTCACTGTGCGCATGTAAGGCAGGTGCCTCGATGTGTGCTAAAAAGTACTGAATCAGTGCAATCACCATTTAAAACCTTTTCTAAACTACTTTACAAAGTCAATAGGACATGATGATGTAATTTTTGACAAATATTTATTTAAATCTATTCAACACGTGCAGTAGAAACATGGTAGCCAGACATGCCATTATCTAACTAAATTAATTAAAAAATAATCATAATAATAAGCTTCTTTAGTTTGGGTATAAAAAGTGTTGGTGACACATTCATGTTCCAAGAGTTTACCTTGCTGCCGATGATGGCGCGAACCTCATCATCAGGAGAGGTGGGCGTACCGGAGATGTCAGGGTTGCTGTTGCTAAGGCTACGAGAGCGGTTTAGGTTAAGGCTGGCTGGTCGAACAACAGAGCGAGCCATGGTGGCATAGTGAACGGAACCTCCAAGCCCTCCAGGGCCTGAGACAACACATAAAAAGAAAGGAAAATATAATTCCTGGGATATGAGGGGTGTCACTACTATTTTTACCAATATTATATATCCATCCACTGACCCAAACAGTTTAAAAGTGAAATATGGATTAGTGGTTCAGAACATGGATGGATGGATGGACGAATGGACGGACGGATGGATGGAAGCCTTTGGATAATGGTAAATTGCTTTTCAGATTCTTATGTCAGAAAGTGGGTAATAATGTTGCAAAATGCCAATGGTATGTGACATCTGATACTTTGACCTAATATAATATAAAGATTATTTATATCTTTGCTTTATGAGCAAAAACAGGAAATTAACAGGAATTGCACCTTCTCCCCTAAAGACAAGTGTAAATAGGAGTAGTATTCAATTATTCTTCAATTGGCAGCTAATGGATATAATTTGCATAACAACCAATAAACGCTTTTACAGTAGTAATTAAGAAATGCAAAACATTCTCACAGAATGCAAAAACACTTTCCATATCTATTAAACTGTCATAGATACCTGTTAAGGATGATTTGATGTCTTTAGAAGGCAAACAGAAGCAACATTGATATGGGAAGAAAAGAAAGGAAACAGTTGAAAAGTAAAATGTAATAAAAGAAAAATATGACAGAAGTTTGATGAAAATAACAGATGAGGTAAGCAAAGACCAGAAAAAAGAGACGGATGGTTAAAGACTGTATAATTAAATACCTGGCGAAGGCGAGTTGGGGTCAGTGCTGGGCAGCCGGAAGACATAGTGTATGTATGAAGAAAGCAGGCTGTTGCGGCCATGCATGTCCTGGCTGGTATCCAAGTACTTATGGAGGCGGTTTACAATGGCTGCCATAACCTCAAATGATGCCTGACCAAGATTCACTAAAAAGCACACAAGCGCAAACAGGTTTAGACAGAACTAAAACACAAAGTATACTACTGCTACAGTACATAAGAGTGAAGTAATGACCTCAGTGCATGACTGGGATTAGTCCCAAAAAAAATCCCTCACATCATATTAAGATAATTTCACAATATAAATTAGTAGGATTAAATAAATTTTGAAATTTTATGCATAGATTTTTTTTCCCATTAATTACTGCTTTCCCTAAAAATAGCATGGGTGACTGTTAATAAGTGATGAAAAACTGTATGTGTTATTAACCTAATTATATTCATGCTATTATTTCCTATTATAAACTGACTAAACAAAACATGAAGCTAAAGCAGGTGGCAGCAAACACCCTGCTTTCATTATGCAGTTTAGTTTGCAAAAATCAGAAGCATCACGTAGCAATTCTATTGATATATACCACGTACAAATATTTAATATTTTCATAATTGTCATTTACATCTTTATTCAGTTCTAAATCAAGCAGTAGCATACCAATTTGTCCAGCAATGACTGGAGGTCGGACCACAAGCAACACCAACTTGTCAAGTAGAAGGTGAAGAAATCGAACGACTGGCTCCAACTGGGAAGAGTTCAGCGCTGCTATGCTGGACTTCAGTTCAGTTTCCAGGTTGTTTTCCATGATTCGCATGTCCCCAATCCGGACTGGGAACATGTGCTCATCCAGCGCATGCACCAATGCAAAGAACTTATCCAAGTATTGATCCTAGAAAAAGAGCAAGGCATAATAACAACAAGGTAAGGTAAGGACACAGAAACATGAAAACCATAAATGCAATTAATACAGTAGACAGTACAGTAATATAGCCAGTGCTACTCGAATAAGGCATTGGACCTCCCTGGGGGAGCGGTGTGAATGACGCCAGTGGAGTGCATGTGACCAAAGGGAACTTTTTTATGTAATTGCACATCCACTACAGTAGATGGCAGTTGTGCTCCCATTGTCAAAGAGTGCTCAAGGAGAGAATGGTCTCCTGCAGAGGTGTACTTACAACTATAAATAAATGATATTATTTTTTAAGGGTGTGAATTGTCCAGTACCTGATCCCTATGTCACGATTCGATTTGATACCGATTAATCCCGATACGAATCTATAAATCGATTATTGCGATTTTTTTCCCCAACTCAAATTTAGAAAATACTAATCAGTAAACTTGTACATGTACACTGTAAGATTTGAAGGTATGAAAGTAGCTGTATTTATCGGAAACTTCAGGCTTATAATTGTAAGCCACTGTATTTATCTGTTTAATGTTTGAACTCAATTGAAATAACATATTAAGGCTTAATGTTCCATTAATATAACATTCTTCAATGCTTAAAGTGTGAACCCAACCATAAGTAAGACGTTTTGTTGAATATTTCCATCAAAAATTTATGTTTAAACATTGATTCGGCCACATCTTGAATCAATACGAGAATTGTGCACTGTAATATTGCGATATATCGCTATTATTTATAGTTGTGGCGGAAAGATGGGGGTGGTGGTGGTGGTGGTTTGGGTGCGGGAGTCTGGGGGCTAGCAATATTGTATTCTTCCGAGTGATGTGTAACAAAAAATAATTGAGAAGCATTGCAGTGGGCTCTACTTTCCCTTCCCTTTTTGAAGTATTAAATTTGGGTTACTTAGTGAAAAATATAGAGGCATAGAAAATTGCATATAATAACATATGTGGAAAATTGACTTCTTAATGGCCTTAATGACAATTATGTGGGTTTCTGTGGGAAATTAAATAACCAATAAATCTTTTATTTGCCTATTTCTGAAATGTTTCCAGCCATTATGTACTCTATACTAGGAGTGGGAATCTATGGGTACCTCACAATTTGATTCAGATTCGGAGGCCTACGATTCGATTCAATTCCGATGCATCACTACATTGGCTTACATTTTATAGTCTATGTAAAAACACTGATACCTTTTCAAAACAATTGTGGAACTCTTGAAAGAGCAATGATTTATATTTCACACTTTGACTTTGTGGCAAGGCAACATGGTGTATTTACAATAGTGTGTCAACACAAATTTCAAAAAGTGCCAATGGCAGCATTTGCTGTAACAAATGTCTGTAACTTCTCCTATAACAATACATTTACAAAAACATTTAAACATATCAACCAGGTTTAGGGTAACCTGTATTGTAATATTTGAAAATGCAACATGCAGCAGACAACACTAGTGGCTTTTAGTTTTTTTATTTAAACTTTCAAAATTGATTCAACTTCTGAATCGATTCAAAACTTTTTTAATACAATAATCGATGTACCCAAAAAAGTGATTATCGTTCCCACCCGACTGGATACTGTACTGTACATAATAAGCACCTCCACACGAATGACATGACCAGGCTGGATGAAGTTCCAGAGGCACTTTTAAGTGACGAGAGACAATATGAAATCACTATCATGTCAAAGTGAAATGGTAAGCAGGGCTACCCTGTCTTATGCTGGATTTACGGATTAGCCGTTCCTGACAGGGTTCGCCTCTGATACACAGCACTTAATTAATTGCTTCGGTTAAGTTGTCGACACTGTGGAGGTAAGGGCATTAGGGTGGGTTGACCATGTGTCTGTTCCACATACATAGTCCGCACAGTAATTGACAAAATGCAATTCAGTAGCTTAGTCCTGCCTCCACAAGGGAAAAGAATCCATGATGACTTGTAGCGGCTCACACTGAATAAGAGAGTACATGTACAGTAAATACAACAAGAGTGATCAGAATAAGGACCAGCAGTTGATGAGCGAAGTAATCAACTTTATTTTTCACTGATGAGCTCAAAGCCATAGTTGATAGAGCTCGAATAAAAAATAAACTTCTGGCATAATGTGAGACGTACACACATTAGTGGCATCAGAGATGTGATTTGATCTTGTAACTGAGGCTATAGAATAAATGTATAGATTACCTGTGTGTGGATAGTTGAAACGGCTACTACCTCCACATTGAATACACCACGATGGTTGTCCACCCACTTCATCCCTGGGAGAGGAACCTGAAGTCCAAAATAAAATCTGATTTAGTTTGTCTCGTTATGTAATGTATAGTAAATTGCTTCTGCTTATTTCTAACAACCATGTAGAATCGATTCTAGGAATATTTAGCATATTCTGGAAATACTCATACTGCATAGCTCAGCGCTTTATCTGACCCAAACTTGCATCATTTTCTATACTGCTTTTCATCATTAGGGTCATGGGTGAGTTGTAGCACATCCCAGCTGACTTTGACAACCTGAACTGGTCACCAGACAAGCAGGGTACATAAAGACAGAATAAACAATCAAACTCACATCCACACTCACACTTATGTGCAATTTAGAGTCTTCAATAAACCTACCATGCATGTTTTTGGAATGTGAGTCAAAGTTGAACTACCTGGAGAAAACCAACAAAATAGTGAGGAGAACATTCAAACTCCACACAAGATGGCTGGAGCCAGGATTCGGACGCCTAACCTCAGAACTGTGTGGTGAATGTGCCAACCACTCAGACCACGTGACCTACATCATTCAATATATAAATTAAATAAAACTTTCTAATTAATATTGTTAACTGTTTAATTACTTACGTCTGGTGAAAGTACAGAGTAGGATTGTGGTGGTTTTTCGAGAGACACAGGAAGACAAAAGTGCCCCGTCCGCAAACGTCCATTCTGCAACATGGGGATCCACTGGAGAAGAAATGTATATATAATGACTATTACATAATCAACTGTGTCGTGCTGCAGCATACAGCAGCTTCAACAACATGCCTGCAGTTACTTCCTTTATCTCAAATGAGTATAATTAACCCAAATATGTAAAAAATAAAAATACAAATCTGTACTATTTCTTATGAAACTGTGGGGTTGCACTGCTGTTACCTACCGTGTAACCAACAGGGGTCTCCAACAGTGTGTTCTGTTTTTGCTGGCAGCTGACATGGTAGAAGGTAAAGAGAATGTGGTGGTGGTCCGATAAGGAGGCGGGAAGCTTGATCTTGATCTCATCGTGAAAGTCAGGAGATCTGATCAAGAGAGTTAGATTGTTGTTTAAAATTGGCCTCTCACTCAATATACATCCTTAACTCATTCAATCCCCAAAACGTGTAAAAATGTTTTAAATACTTTGTCCTCCCCTCCTAAAAACGTTTTTACACTTAAAAAAAAAAAAATTTGAATGTCGACGCACAATTACTGATTTCCTGGCAGAAGCTGTCTGAGGAGACAAAAAAAAGGAAAAGGAAAGCTACCTGGATAAAAAAGACAATCAACATTGGCCCGGCTTTCACTTGCTGGCGTAAGCTAAAAAAACGACATAGTTCGCTTGTCCTCATAGGATGCGGTCTTCCTTCAGACATAACAATGCCGCTTTTGTCCATATGGTGCCGCCATAATTAACGCAAACTGGAAGTTCCTTAGTGTTGCTTTAAAGCAATGATCTTTTTTTTTTTAACGGCCACCAGGTGGCAGCAGAGTATAAAAGATCAGCCAGGGCCATGTTGCAACAGGCTTTTTTTGTCAGTGTTTTCACCAGGAATGTCAATATTGACGAAACGTACCTATATTCTAATGCTAATTGCTGCAATACGGAAACAGATGCAGATACGTTTTTTCCTGGTGAAGGAAGCAACTCTAATCTTTCTTTTGGTTGGTTCCATGTTTTTATGGGAATAGAACACAATATTGTGTGGGCCTTGCAAAATCAAAGTCAAAATCCAGTAAAACCGCCAGGAGTGAAGGGGGTTGCTTTGGTGAAAACGGCTGCGAGTGAATGAGTTAAAATCCATCAAACCACTGATGAATCACAAGGAGGGACATACAGTATGGTTTGTTTCTACAAAGTTACAAAGGTGCCTTTTTTATTTTTTGTTGCTGAAGATTGTTTACAAATTATTTCTGAGGCTGTTCATAACAAGAGACTGAGGAACAGAGAAAGTCAAGTGATGCTAAAGAACCAAATTATGTAACATGGGAGAGACACTTGTCTGCTGGCAAATATCCAAAAATACAACAGATCAAGCGCAAGCATATGTCTTAACTTGCTTCAAAAGGTTTCACAGGGTGACTCGTTTCTCACAGGAACAAACATTTAGGTTTGATGTACTGCATATAAAAAGCAAGGCCACTAGAATCCACAGTGTTTTTGTAACCTTGACTGTTCTGGCAATCGGAAAGTACTGCAATTTGTGGGTATGAAAACAATTCAAATTAGTTCTTCATTTGAGTAAAATAACAAAAAGGGTAAATAATAAACCAGAAAATACATCAAATAAGAAATTAGATAAAAATAAAAACTGGGGTAAAAAGCAACTGCAAAAACAGCCCTCTCACAATGAAAAAAAACATCTGCCCAATAAGGATTTAACTGGAAATAATCTATAAATTTTAGGGATCACATTAAAGATAGTTGATAGTTAAATTAATTCAAACTAAAAGTGGTGGATAAATTATATATATATATATATATATATATATATATATATATATATATATATATATATATATATATATATATAAATTAATCATGAAAACTGTGACAAACACTCTTACCGATTGTGGTAGACGACAGAAGTGTAGGCTTCTTTGTAGAAATCAGCACAGCTTGACTTCCCAAATATAACCTGGGGATGCAGTGAGGTGTTTAAAGAACTACTTTACAGACATGGCTATATGATGACAAGTTGACAACCTGAGAAAAAATAATAATATGCCACTGTTTAATCTTAGCATACCTGCATAGCATTATTTGGATCTTCTCCATTCATAAATTGCACTTTCACTGTAATATTACGGGCTGAGCCTTGGCGATTGGCAAAGTTGAGACTCTGCGGGTTCACATACAGCAAATTTCTGCAAAATGTGCACAGACAAAATAGTAAAAATACACAGGACATTATAGCACACAAAGTCACATTTTGGGGTAGGGTCCCAATGTTCTTATAAACTGCAGCAGAATGGATATTAGTTAGTTAGCCAGTCAGTCAGTTAGTTAATATTCCACCATATAACTATGGACAACAAAAAATCATATTTGACTGTCACATTGTTATAAATTCCCTAGAACAAAAACAGTAGAATGCTTATTTATATACCAGTAATCTCTAATAATATGCATTAAAGAATAATTTATCTTAATGAACAATAACTATTGTACCGTACAGTTTTTATACAGATGGGAGATTTTTTTAGGCTAATGCCAATACCAGAAAAAAATACCAACGTGCGATTAATTGGCTGATAAATAAAAAAAAATAAAATAAATTGTATTTCAATGGTTGTCAATTACATGCTGATTTTCTCAGTGCACACGCTTACGCAGCAACTTGTAAACACACCACACTGTTCTGCACATTAATAGTTTTTATCTGCGATTATAACGGTTTAAAGAATCCAAATCACAATTAAATTCCAGCCCAAGAATACATAAAGTCCAGCCCTGGTCCATCAAGATAAAAATAATTGGCAAACTTATTGGTTGATTATTTTCGCCGAGGCTTGATAGTTCATAATCGGCCGATTTAAGCGGCCTGTTGATTAATTGGACGAGCCCTACAGAAAATTCTTGCGTTCAGACTACAGTGAGATCATTATCTAATTTACAAGGAGCTAGTAACTATATTTCAGATAACCCCAGCTCTACATACAAGAGCTGACATTTATTCACCTGTGACTCAACAAAGTACCGATAGAACATCGCCAGGTCTGCATGCGTATTCACACAGTGACATGGCTTCCATCAGTCCCGCAAACAGACAAACGTCTTATGTGCTGTATCTTATGAAGTGCTTATTAATTATTTTTTGTTACGCCCCAAGGAGGAGGAACACGATATTTTGTGCCAACCCAACTCTCTGCCGCAACTCTAAATAGTATCATTTGTCTATAAAATTGTTGTAAGTAGGGATGCATGATAATATCGGTGGCCGATAATTATCGGCAATTATCGACCAATTAGACGTCAAACAGATGAACCAGATAATAAAGAAATCAGCCGATAATTATCGGCAGTCATCGGCCAATTTGACGTCATAGAGATAAACCAGATAATAAAGAAATCCGCTTATAATAATCGACATGCCACGTTGGCCCATCTGTTGTGGTTGTGACTCAAGTTGTGCCCAACCCCTCAACCCCTTCCCTCTCCTTTGGTACTGTTGCATATTTGTGACGTGTGGGCTTTCTTTACTGTCCTGTTATGGAAAATAACTATTTAACATGTATTAACATAGGTTTATACTGTATTGTGGACACCTGTATTTTCTTTAACAATGGGCTTTTCACTTCTTGTACATAAAGCAATATCAAAGTGACCTTGACTGATAAGCCTGCTTGGAACAGACTGCTTGCTTTCCTGTCTAGCTAAGACTTGTGTATAATTGAAGCTTCAAATATAGAGAAACCCAAAAGACACACTGTTTTCCAGACTGTTTTATTCATCTCGCCTAACTACTGAAAATTCCACAACACCCTCGCAGTTTGTTGTTGCATTTTTAAAACGTGACTGTTTTGTTTTGGCAAACTCATAATGAGTTACTGGTTGTCTTTGAAGCAGAGATATCAATCATATTCAGCTTCATGGTGCTTTACATAATGTATTTGTACATGTTAGATTTATAGTAGGAATCGAAACTATATTTGAATTCAAGTTAATTTTACAATCAATTATCAGCTTATCAGTTATCGACGTCGGCACGTTCTAAATTATTGGTTTATCGGTATCGGTTGAAAATAGCATTATTGTGCATCCCTAGGAGCGAATACCCCTTTGACAGTGAGAGAGCCAGTGCCATCTACTGTAGTGGATGTGCAATTACACTTTATTCTCATACAGCAAAAAACAAAAATACATGTTCTCTTGTGTCACACGACAACCCTACAACCCAAGGACTAATCTTATGTGATGTATACAATACTTGTCAACAATAATAACTGCTCGGCAGGTGAACACCCCATCCCCCGCCCCATCCACACCCACACAATTTTGTGTTGGTGCCACTCTCATACAGTAACGATCAAAGAAAAAGTAGAAATTTCTATTTTAATAGGCACACAATAATATATTTGAATGTAGGGGGGAAAGTAATTTATTTTAGTAATATAATCTTAAAAGCTAAACTCATATACTGATGCATTGGACACATTGAGAAGTATGTATTGTGTTTATTTCTTGTAGTCTTCTGCTGGTCACCTTACTACATGAAGCGCATGAAAATCATCATCACTGAGTGATTGGTTCCCTGTGCAATATTCTACTTTTTGTTTTTAAATGGTGAATTGGGGCTTTTGTTGCTGTAGGCTATAATGATCAAAATTACAAGAACCAATTGAATCTCTGTGAGTTGTGCTTTTTGCATAGAACTACTAAAATAAATGTCTCGTCTCATCAACGCGCTACCTTATTGACATACACCTGTATACCGCAATATGTATTATGTACAAAATGACATTAATATTATAATTGACCTAACAGTTCTGTGTAGCTCTTGATCAAATTATAAACTCAACAAACCAGAAGAAAAAAATTGTGTGAACATATGCTTTGAAGGAATGCGATTAAAATATCCTTAGTGGTTTGAGTACTGAATAAATCCACAGTATATGTCAGGAGGGGCAGGAGAATAGGAAGTACAAAGTAACCTAGGATCATCCAATAAACCGCAGTGACGTAGTCAATCCAGTTGGGAATGACTCCACAGAGATCGCAGCTGGAAAGACAACTTCCACAGAGGCATGGGAAGGTTCTTTTGTCTTATAAAGTAATGGTTTGTCATCTGGCTGCATGAAAAAGTGCCGGTAGTCTTATCAAAATGGGAGACTTTCCCATGAACAAAATGTGGCTCTTAATCTAAAAGCTTAAAATTCAGCACTGCTAATTCTAAGGGAAGTAAATGGAAACTTTCCAAGTGTTTTGTGGGAGTTTTTCCCCAAAAGTCATACTGTTAAGTTGATTATGCAAAAGCATTTTTTGACTACATTCTTTATTACAGCTTTCTGTGGTCACAAAAAGATGAAGGGAAAAAAGAGGAGACAAAGACAAATGAAGACCAACAATTAGTTTAGGAGCTCAATAAAAGGTTATATACTGTAAAAGGTTTAAGTTTTCAGATATTTTAGTTTACAGGTATAGTTTTCTATACACTAGTGATTGCATTTTGGTGGACCAAAAGTAATCAAGCAAAACAATATTTTTGGTGGCATTTTTAGAATGTAGGTAGGTTATAAAATATTTGCAAAAAATAGGCCACGTGCTTTAATTTGAAGTGAGCATTCGCAAGTGTGGTATGTGCGTCAGAACTTGAAGTGGCATGTGCGTTTCCTCTAGCTTAAGGGTGTCAACTCACTGTTGTCGCAGGCCACATGGCCCACATCATTGTCATTATATTTTCCTTCAGAGGACAGTTATGACCGTGAAGTCAGCATTATATCACTGGCGTCACACTGAAACCTTATATCTCCAAAATAGGCACTTTTCAGGAGAACCCTAAAATAGCATGTTTTTTCAACCATTAACATTACATCTTGAAAGAGATTACAAGTGTGGAACTACCAATAGTACAGATTTTGGAGAAGGAAAAGTGTACTTCAAATATTGTTACATTTATTTTTAATGGGGGATTGTGTTTTAGTCGATAGCTATGATTTGCTGTCACAGGTCACATGAAATGACGTGGCGTGCCAGTTCGGAGTTTGACACCTGTGCTCGATTGGTACTTATATGTTCATCTGCAGATGATTCTAGCAACAAATGTAAGGAAATTGCATTTCAATCACCATCTTACAACCATCACAAAGCATTTATTGTAAGAACAAAGCAGTGGATTTCCCCCCAAAACATTTATTTGATATATTTACATGCAATACATTTTCATTAAAGTAATATTTAATTATTCACATCTGTTTAATTTACAGTTTTTGTAAGTGCAGTGTTAATGTTGACACTGTGCATAATGATGCAGTGGCATACTTTTTTTTGTTTGTGTTACAAATTGAAACTCTGTTTTTTGTTTTTATAGGCCATATGTTGGCACTTGGAAAGTAAGTATGTTTTGAGGTGGTACTCGGTGGGGAGAGTTTGAGAACGACCACGATGTTTAAAAAATAAATAAAATTAAAAAATTCAATAGAAAGAATGTGGATTGTCACGTGCTCTAGGTTACACATATAATTATGTATACTCTATACATCAGAACGGAATTAGTTTTTTTGTTTGTTTTATGTTTTAAAAGTGTTTGGGTCCTTTTTCACATATCTGATGATGGAAAAAAAAAAAAGAAAGGGTGCACGATTCAAAAATATTACCAAAAAACGCTATTATGACTAGAGAGCACGATAAAATCAAAATGATGCATCTTCACTGTCCAACCGCTTCAACATTTCTCATGCCTAATAGCTTAACTCTGGCACAAATTATGGGGGCACTCCCTGCTATATTCAAGAGTGCATGGTGCCAGGCTGACTCAGCGGGAGGCTAAATCAAGCTCAAGAGTATTAATTATAGATAGCATTATCAATCACAGTAATGTATGCATGTGGTTCTAAATTTTCAGATTGATCAGACAAGCTATCCATCAAACACCTGCGATGGCCATTGTTGGTTTTTTGCTGATCAGCTAAAGCTCCCACACGGAGAACCGGGGGTGTGTTACGAAGAGCGGATTGGAGTTAAATGGGTTGAAAGAGGGGGGAGATGTGTCATTTGCTCACTACTGTGATTTGTTTGTTCAGGAGGGGGAGGACTCCATGCGGGTTTAGGGGGAGGTGAGCAGCAAAATGGTAGGGTTTAAAGAGCAGCTTAGCCCCCCCTCCTTCCTTGAATAGGCAGTATATAAGATGGGGCAGCATGCTATTCTTACATTAGATGTTGGAAGTGTGGTCAGAAGATAGAATGAAAAGGGTCTTACCAGCACGTTAAGAGAACAAGTACTGTCAAAAAGCTGGCTAGAAATAGAAATAATGATGCAGTTTTTACTTATACTGCTGCTAGCCAGTTCCAATGCTGCTGTTCCCCTGGAAAACTTGGACGGAGATGACATCGTTCTAATGCCTTCCGAAAGCCCTACAACATCACCAAGTCCAACAGAGGCAAAGTCTCGGTTTGCCATGCTAGATGACGTCCGCCTACTGGCAAATGGCCTCCTTCAGCTGGGCCAGAGCTTACGGGAGTTTGTCCACAAGACCAAGAACCAAATCAATGACATCTTCCAAAAACTGAATATTTTTGACAGGTCATTTTACCAGCTTTCAGTGGTCACATCAGAAATCAAAGAGGAAGAGGAAGAACTGAAGAGGACAACCAGCGTATTGAAAACAAACAATGAGGAGATCAAGAACCTGTCTTTGGAAATCAATTCAAAGATCAATAACATTGTACAGGAGCGTGCACAGCTGCAGAACAAGGTGGAAAGTCTTGAGGAGAGGTTAAAGGGACTATCGCAGCATATGCTCCCGCCTGACCAACTCAAAGAAATTAGATCACTCAAGGTAAGCAGCAGATAAAGTTTGAGAAATAAAAAATATTAATAATAATAAAATCTACATATGTACAGGTCAGGATAAAGCAATGTGGCAACAACTATCTACGGTAATCAGCAGAGAAAGAGGTGTTGCATAACTAAATGGCTGTTGCATCTCTGTACTCTGAACAAATCAATACTGTACTTGACATATACATTTTGTAGAGTTGCACATTCCCGAACTTCCAGCAAGAACTTTAACCTAGCCTAACCCATTGACCATCTTGTTGCAATGAATGATTCAAATTATTTGCTTCAAGATGTAAAACTGAACATTAGTCAATGTTTAGTAAAGGGGAGTCACCAACAACTCCTACTTCTTTCTTGTGTATTTAAATTGCCTCACCATTTTTATGCTGATGTCATGAAAATATAAGTGATTGTGTTTTTTATTGTTATGTTCAGGAGGTGATTGAAACTCAGGAGAAAACAATCACAAGTCTACTGAAAGCTGTACACGAGCAGCATGAGCAGCTTGACCATCAGAACATCAAAATTAAGAATATGGAGGAAAAGGTAGACACTTTTTTTGTCATTGATGGTTGACAACATAGCTTAATAAAGAGAATGCAATGGTGTTTTGTTGTCTTGCAGCTCAACTATGACAGTTTCCAGGACACAGCTGCTAAACCGATGAATTCGGAGATAATAGATCCAGATATGTTTGAGTATCTGACAAGAAACACATCTGATTTAGATGAACATGGTAACATTATTACATTAGTACTAAAATTAAATTTCCTGTCCAACTGATTTATTTAAAAAAAAAACTATGAAATGAAAGAAGAAAAAAAGATATTCACAGTGGTGCATTGTCCTAAATTTCCTTGGTCATTTCAGATTTGCCCATTGACTGCAGTGAGTTATTTGAAAAAAAAGAGAACAAGAGTGGAATTTACATCATTAAACCAAAACAATCTGAGCCTTTCAACGTTTATTGCGAAATGGATTCGGGTAGGTATCACAATATTTCTCATCGGGGCCTATTTCAAAATTTGCTGTTCATCATTCGTAACCGTATCAAGTCAGACTTAAATTTTACCACAAAAAAATATTCCCAATGAATTCCACAGATGGGGGTTCAACTGTAATCCAACGCAGGGTTGATGGGTCAGTAGATTTTGACCAGACGTGGGAAAAGTACGAGAACGGCTTTGGAGATCTGGAAAGTAAGTACTGTTTCACATTGTAAATAATAAACTTTTTTTGAAAGTTGTTTACACTTGACTATATCAACGAGAATGTAAGAAGGGAAACTGCATTTTGAAGTGTCAAAATCCAGTGTCGGAACAAGCAAAAATAGATGGAAAATAACGGCAAGAAGAATTGAGAGTAAATGCAAGCAGACTTCATGTTGCTCATGTATTTAATATCATTTGATATCTAACTTAAGGAAAATCAATTGTTGTATGCAGAAGACTTCTGGTTGGGTCTGAAGAAGATTTACAGCATTACACAACAAGGATCATACATCTTGAAAATTTATCTGGAGGACTGGAAGGAGGATAAACACTGGGCTGAGTACCACTTCTCAATAGATGGCACCACTGAGCACTATGCACTTCGTCTTAGCCACTTCTCCGGTGACCTGGTTAATGCCATGGCCAACAGTTCCAGTATGGGATTCTCCACCAAAGACCAAATTAATGGCAACCATCAAGCATCTAATTGTGCACGCAATTACACAGGTATACCTATAGTAGTCACACCAAAATAAAAATAAAAATAACCATAACAAACTCCATCATTTGCCATTGCTGCTTCTTAAAACAAGTCAGAGGCAAAATAATCTTGTGCAATCTTGTATCTCCTGTTACAAATTTTTCCAGGTGGTTGGTGGTTTACTGGCTGTGGAGAGAACAACTTGAATGGAAGGTATCTATGGCTTAGAACTAAGGGACGTTCTGCAAGAAGAAGGGGTCTTCACTGGAAACCTGGCAACGGGTTGGCATATTCCCTCAAGATGACCAAGCTCTCTATACAACTTGCCACCACTGCTGAAGGTTTCAACTGAAATTGACCATCCGTGCCAACTCTGACAACACTAATGGCATTTTTCATTAACCACTAATGCACATCGCACAATCAACATTATACATATGCTAATCTATGAAACTACATTTTTGTTGTGCTGTACTAAGTAAAAGAACATTTTGGGAGAGGCTGTTATAGCCCAAAGTCTCAAAATACTGATATGGTGAAATAATGCAACAATGCCATAAAGGTCATAAGCCTAAAAGGCTTGATGAGCTGGGCATTAGAACTATCATTACACAACATAAGTCGCTTGCAAAACAGAGAGAATGATTAACCATGTTGACTGCAGTATTACAATAATGCGGTAGAAGACAAAACAACAAAGACTGATTGAAAAGTAATTGGAAATGTAGCCTGCTCATCTTATCTTTTCATTTAACATGAAGATTCTAGTTGAGTTGAGCATGTTCCCAGTGGCTTTAAAGGCAAGTGAAATATAGGATTGGAAATGGTTTTGTAGTGATATTGTGTTTGGTTTTGCCCAATGTTTGTTCTCATTTTTTACTCACTTAAGTATTTAAATCGTGCACCTGCTATTATGATATGTTATCGGGTAAGATAAACATTGCTTGACAATGCATCTCCTATATTATTGGGTCACATTGACTCCTGTCCACTATACACAAATGTTCTGTAAATGTGTTCCATCATGTTCCATACAAGTGTTCCAAAAGCTCATCACATTCTGGTAATAAACAAGAACTTCAAATGACTCACCATTGTCCATTGTAACAAGTTATCTCAACTCACTACACAGTATTATACGCGTGAAAATGGATGCAAACAATTGTGCATCCAAACTGATGTGGAATCTACACAACTGATGCAACAAGGATTACTTCTCTCAAACACGCTAAACTTCACGCTAAACAGAATTAGGGATGTTCTATAACACTTTTTTCCCCGACTGATACGCAACTCTTGAGTAGTCACTAGCAGTGTTGTCACTAACGCGTTACTAAGTAACTGAATTATTGTAATCTGATTACTTTCTTTCAATGCATTCAATTTTCCAAACCAGTAATCTAATTTAAATTACTTTCCTAAGTGGCTGCACGTTACTATTTTTTTATTACCTCATAATGTATGTAGAAGGCAGAATTTTGCTGTCCATTTTGAAGAGAATTTCGAGGAGAAAATGTTTCTCTTGCATTTGGGAGTGACGTCACATCGCATGTCACGTTTTGACAAGAGTATGCCAGAGCAACAAAAAAAAGGCTATCTGCATAACTGTAGTTCAGCTCTGGTACTTGAGAAAATAGAAAAAAATTATAGTTACAGTTGCATCCAGCCTACATGTAAAAATTTTATAGGTACAGTTTGTAACCAGCCTGCAAGTGTAAGGTGTTGTACACCAATTTCTTTATTGTCAAACCAGAGAAACAGAAACAAAGAAACATGTTCATGTTTCAAGTTTATGCACATCATGAGTATTATTTAAGTAACCGGTTGTCATTCTTATGTTGAAGCAGCAAAGGGCGGAAATTGGTAAAAAGTAACTGATAAGTTACTTTACTTTGACAAAGTCATCAGTAAAGTAATTTGATTAATTTTAGAGGAGTATTCAGTAATCACATTACTTTTTCAAGTAATCTGTGACAACACTGTTCACTAGGCAATGCTACACCAAATACCGATAAGACTAGTAAATAAAATTCCCCACCCATAAATGATAGATGATTTTAAAGAAAGACCTATATGTCCCCATATATTATTTTTCCTTAAAATTGCATGATGTTAATGGCAACTTTGTATTCATATAATTTCTTGTCCCTGATCATCAAACAGGCGCAGGAGGGCGGCCGATAATGGTATCGGTCACCGCCGTGAGTACAGATACATTAAAATAAAACTGGTATTGGCACTGATACCAATACCTGGTATCGGTAGTCACCCATCATAGTCAGAATTATATCACCTCTGCCTCAATTTGATCCAAGAAAAACCCTGAATACTATACTGTATATGAAAAGAAGAACAAAAGTAACATCTGATATGACATCGTAGCCATGTAGTATTTCTCCATGTACCTTGTCTAGCTCTCTTGCTCCCAAAGACCTGACCTAAAAGTAAGTGCTTAATCCAGTTTTGCAAAATGCAGAAGCTGGTTGTGCAACTTTAGCATGAGTAATATTTATTATTGATTTACAGATTGTGCTGATTGAGTTTACATCTTTAAAGCGTGTCTGATCCAAACCAGAATGCAAAGCAGTGCCCGTGCAGCACAGGCACACGAGTGGTGGAGGTGTTAACAACCACTCATCTAAACGTCTTCTTTAGATTGCCCAAAAAAATTATCGATACAAATAGTCGACACAGCAGTAATATTTTGAAGCTTCTGAATGATTTAAGAGCTGAATTAGTGCCAGCCACATGAAAAACTCATGCCAAGTCATCTAAGACAAAACTTCCTCGGACACATTTCTGTGTCTGCGTCATTTTGTTGGCAAATATTTTGAGTAAAAGAGTGGTGGACAGCCAACTGCTCACTGTACATAAAGCGCCAGAGGGAAAAGATCAATGACAGTCATTAAACAAACACAAAAAATAATCACACAGTCCACGCTGATGCAGGGTACACAGACAGACAGTAGTCCAAATTAGAGTGTTTTGTCTCCTAAAGATTATCCTGAGTGTATTGGTCCCAAGTTTGAAACTCATTATGCAGCATGGCAACCCGTGGCGATTGTTCTAAGACTGCAAGGGAAGCTACACTTCCTCTAAAATGTCCCCCCACACCACCCCAAAAAAGTGGTGAAATATTATATACTGTACATTTGACTAAATATGCGCTTTAACACCTTTATCAATGTTCAGAATCCTTCTCATTAGTCCCCACAGCACCACAGCACTTCTACAATTTGTCACTGAGCGTCAACAGCTTCAATGCGAAAGCGTAAAGTGGGTTGGTCATGAAACTGGACAGGGTCTCTGGAGGTCAATGGGAAGTGGGCTGGCCTGGATGCTCGGCTTCTGCATTATGATTGGATGATCTGTCTAAAGGCGGAATCCCTCTTAGACTGACAGTGAAATTAAGGAAATCTGCGATTCTGAAGAATAAACCACCACCGCAGCATTTTCCAAGTGTTGTTCTGAACTCAGCAGTGACTTTACCCCAGTGACTGGTCTTTGTTGAAAACGACTAGCGTTACGTTTAGGGACTCTCTTCTGTCACTCTGCGAAGGGTATAATTTACATATAAATGAATACACATACAGTATCTGGACATCCATCTAATTACCATACACTTGGGACAAGTTAGATCAAACAAAACATAAGTCTCATGCAGTTGCTGGCTTCCGCTAAATTACTGCAGGGATCAATTTGTTTTCTGAAACTCAGTAATATGTTAACCATCAGAGTTATCTCAGTCACAAAACCCGCTTTTACAGACAGTGCTCTCCACCACTTTAACACCATTTGGAATCTTAGCAAAAGATCTGTCTTTATAAATCATTCGCAACAATCCCAACAGTGCTGTAACAGTGCAATCTGTAGAAAGAAACACGTAATTTAGCACTCGCTACTTGAGATCTTAGTGATATAAAGCTCTAAGTATTAGGTCATTAGGGTCGTACAAAATTTCTGGGAAGAAGGCTTTGTTTGCCCTCTCCAACATCTCCATACTTTACATACAGTCCCACATTAGACAATAACCATTTGAAGCAACTGCTAATAAATTTAAGGGAAAACATCCAGTACCTGTATGTGGTGTTTGGCACATATACATCCCTGGCAGGAAACTCCAAGATCTCCCTGGTGGGGCGCACTCTACTGTCTGGGTAAGGTTTAACCTGCAAGAGGTCAGGTGTCAAGCAATAGTGAGGATTCTCTGGAGATGGAGAAATGTCCAACTTCAACTGGGCTGTAGGGAAAATCAAAAATGGCAATGAGGTCTAGTTTGATGAAGAATGACAATTGATGTAGTTACTAACGGAAATAAGAATTAGGTAAATGACCTTGTTCTACATATAGTTTTCTTGAATAAATGTCAAAGTTTATGTTTATACCTGTTATGGGTCGAAGTCTCCTCAACACTGAAGAAGGTCTTCTCATATCAGCAAGAAACTTGTACAAGTCCTCATCGCTCAGCCTATCACCCTCCTAAAATAAACAAAACATTTAGGAGAGCTTTTATTTCAGATCATATTTGCGTGTCAATGTACCTGTTTGAAGAAGTTGGTGATGGTTAGAGTGGCAGGTCTAAAGCCAGTCAGACTACATGATTCATCTCCACTGGTGGTTCGTTCCAGGGACCGTCTTCCCATGATGCTTGAGTTCCGTCGTTCAGACCATGAGCCTTTTCTCTCTGCAGAACGTGAGGAGAGTTGTTATGGCAGTAATGATCTGCAAACGCTAAAACAAAAATTACTTGGCAAGCTTAGTAATTGGTTACAGAACATTGTACACTCACAAAAGTTAAAAACTTGGATCATGAGCTATCAGTAATGCAATCAAAGTCAATTGGTTTTACATGAACCTGCAACATAGTAGTTAGAATAGAGTAATTTCTAGACTATAAACCTCTACTTTTTGCAGAATATACAGGTGCTCGTCAAAAAATTTGAATATCCTCGAAAAGTTGAACATTTTCCGTAATTCCATTCAAACTTTCATATATTATATATTCAGGGCCCACTACTTAAGTGAATTAAAGTATTTATTTGTTTATTTTTACATTATTTGCGCTTCTAGCTCATAAAACCCATGAATAAAGGATGTCAAAGAAATCAGGTGAAGAAATCACCATGCATACTTTCCAGTGTTTTGCATGCAAAAAAGGAGGGATAGACGGATTGTATTTTCAAAACGACATGTCAATCTTCAATAGTTGATTGGATTCCCTTTGCCTTAACCACTGCCTTGATGCGCCGTGGCATTGCCTGGGGGTCCTGGAAGCCCATGCTTTATTGATGCTTGCTGTCAGTTCTTTATTTTTGGGTCCGGTGGCCCCCATTTTCCTCTTGATAGTACTGTATTACAAGAGGAAAACAAGGGCCACAATACAGTACTATTAAGAGGCAAATGAGGGGCCCCAGACCCAGAAACAAAGAGCTGGAAGCAAGCATCAAGAAAGCCTGGGCTTTCAGGAGTCCCAGGCACATCGAGGCAGTGATTAAGGCAAAGGGATTCCCAAGCAACTACTCAAGGTTGACATATCGTTTTGAAATATCATCCGTCCATCCATCCTTTTTTTTGCATGCAAAACACTGGGAAGTATGCATGGTAATTTCTTCACATTTTTGGACATCATGGGTTTTATGAGATGGAAGCCCAAATGATGTAAAAATAAACAAATAAATACTCTTCAAATCACTTAAGTTATGGGCCCTGAATCTATAATCTATGAAAGTTTGACTTTTTGAATGGAATTATGGAAATTATTCAACTTTTTGAAGATGCTCAATTTTTTTGACAAGCACTTGTAAATACTGTAGTTTAAGCAAAATTGAAGACCTGAAAGGCTCATCTCCAGCTCAGTATCTCGCTCAAGGCTGCCAGCACTGTTGACAATATTCATTAAGTGGATGGCAGTCCAAGCAAAGGGCATGCGGTATCGGCCAAGGCGTTGGCAGAATTGCTCCGATTGACTGCGGAGTTTCTCCAATTTTTCTTTATTCTACAGAAAAAAAGAGAAACACAACATGTCAACAAATAGCAACTTTCCCAAAGTTTCTTTTTTGTAATCATGCAATGTACAGTTTATATTAATATCATACAGCACACACATTTAGTAATGTATGCAGGACACTATTAACATAACATAGACAACCATTCTCAGATTAAATGTACCTTGGTAGCATCAGATTCTTTAAAGACCATATAGGGTTCCGCACACTCCCCAATATCCCCTTGCTGTAGGACTTTCTCCAACTGTAGGAAACACAGTTACAATGCAGCAAGGAGATGATCATAGAATTGCTCAGATGTATTTGTATAAGATAATTAAGAATACTGCATCATTGAACAATATGATGTCGTGAAATTGTGAGGGGCTAACCTTGATGACCAGAAAGACATCCTGAGAGGGATAGGTGATGGAGAATATAGCAGAGCGTGCTAAAGTGGAAATGGCTGCAGTCTGAATGTGTGGACGCAACATTGCCTTCGTCTGCTCCGAATTCAGGTCAAAGAAAAAGTTCTCTGATATCTGTTAAAAAAAATATACAAATAAACAAAGTTATTTTTCTTAAACTGTCATCAAAGAAAATATAGAATGACACGATGTAACTGTTGTGCTAATTTAAATGTCCTCTTTTCAAATAAGCATTAAATTCTTTCAAGTAAATGTCTATTCTACAAAGTGACTGCTTCCCTCTACTGTTTATCATCTAGTCTTCTCACAGGTATTCAGTTTAAGTACTGAATTTGGCAAATTGTGTATGTATGCAAGGCAAATTGGTACTGTTGTTAAATCCATCTCTTTTTTTTTAAATCTTAGGCAGCTGTCTAAAGTAAAGCCTCTCTCTTTTCACATCACCACTTAGAAACAGTAATCCATGCTTTTGTTTATTTTGTAGTCAGTCAGTCCTCAAGCATCTCTAGTTGGTCCATAATGCTGCTGCTTGCCTCCTAACTGAAGCTTGTAGGAGGGCACGTTTAAGGCATGAGATGTGCACAAAAATATCGGTGAGGATCGATCACGGTTTTCGGACATCAAGGTTTTTTTTTGAGATGTGCACAAAAATATCGGTGAGGATCGATCACGGTTTTCGGACATCAAGGTTTTTTTTTGTGTTGTTCCGATACCGTTTTTTGGCCCCCTGATACCGATTCCGATACCCAGCTTTTCAGTATCGGCTAAGCCGATACCATACTGATACCTACGTTTTTTTTCTCAACATGAAAAAGCTGTCCTGCCATTGGTTCAGAGCATTCAAGGGCCAATATGACATCTTAGCTTGGCATGCAGTGAACATGTCACACATCAGTGAATGTCGTGCGTGCTGCATCCAAAGTCCTATATTAGCGTCAGAATGAATGGAAACGGCATGTTACTTGTTAGTACTTACCGATACCACTATTTTACCGATACCACTGTTGTTTGTTTGTGCAGTATCGGGGCGTCTGCCGATACCAGTATCGGTATCGGAACAACACTAGGTTTGTTTTCAGGAAATCAGATGCCATTGATATTTATTTGCATTATTCATGCTTATTACACACTGCCTAATCAAATGAAGGCCTGAAACATAGCTTTGCCAAATTAATGACATTTCAGGACTGGCCTAATTTTTCATTTTCAGAATATTATCTAACATCTACTTACCTTTTTCTTTTCTTTGACATCATACAGAGCCAAACTAGCAAATATGGGCTCAATTTCTATCTCAAACCTATAGTGGGGGACAGAAACAAAGTGAATCACCAAACACAGCATTAAATTACTTTTTTTCCTTTTTTTTTTTTATAGTAAAATCTTCCCACCACATACTTCAAGGACAAGCACTTGACAAGTAGCCTCTGGCCAAAGTGTTCTTTGGGAACTTCAGGCACACAGTGCCGCTCAATTGGGTCCTCCTATAGAAGAGGCATATAATCACATAACATTATTAATAGTGCTGACGGCTGTCAAAGTTAAAGCGTTAACTAATTAATTAATCACAAAAAATTATCACAATAATCATGTATTAACGTAGATTAATCTCACTATTAATTTTGACCACAGATGATTATTTAGCTGACAGTGGATGGTTTCATTAAAAGGTAGCACAGGTTGTGTTTGAGCAATAAACAACTACATGCAATAAAGTAACACATTTAATAAATGTTTGTATATGGCACTCAGAATATTTGCTCATGTCAAAATATTGGGGTCTTTTTCCCCATTTTACATTATGCAATTAATTACCTAATTAGAAAAAGAGGAGGATGAGCATGTGCAATGGATCAAAGAATGTTGAAGACATCCTCACAACATTAAATGTCGAAAGAATTAACACATGGTGCTCTTCAAATTTGGCAGGCAAAAAATGTTGATAAAAAAAGTGTTTTTAATTAAGCGAGTAATCGTGATTAATACAAATTCTAAAATGTGTTTAATCCGATTAAAAAATGTAATCATTTGACAGCTCTAATTATTTATGAACAAAAATAATCTTAACGAATCCCAGACCTACATTATTGAATACAAACAGAAATGATTTCTTAAGTCATATATATATAGGCTATTTATGACAGCACAAAAGTCAAACTGTTGAGGTTCATATGTTTATGCTTAATGAAAATTCCCAACAACACAAATTCAGTGAACATATTAGTTTATGCTTCATAAACATGCAATCTGGGTCATTGGTCATTCATAAACACTCAAAGGCACTCCTTTTGACATCACAGCTTCTTTTCCTTTCGGCTTACCCCTTCAGGGGTCACCACAGCGAATCTGTTGCCTCTGTATCCTCTGCTCTCACACCAACTACCTTCATGTCCTCTTTAACTACATCCATAAACCTCCTCTTTGGTCTTCCTCTAGACCTCACCACAGCTGATGGTGTAGTAAGTATCCCACTACAACATGGCGCCATCACTCTTGTCTCGAATCACAGGCCCCCTCATAACCTTGTACATCTTCTCCATAAAAACCATACAAACAATTTGGCATTTCGTATATTACTGAAGCTTGTATGTGCAGCAGAGGCCAAGGCAAAATGTATTCATGATAAAATAATGCTGTTAAGAAGAAATGCTACTGCATGGACACATGCAGTATACCAGACCTCATCAAGGGCTGGGTGCAGAGCAAAGAGTTCCCGATGGCGGTTGGTCTTGCGTTGATCTTCATTGTGTCTGTCAATGTCCTCATTGGGGGCACGATCAAGCAGATGCGGGAGGAGCGAATCAGGGAGGGAATTCTTCAAGTCAAAGATGCTGCAAGCCCAGCTACCCCGAGGAGTGTCATCAATGGACATTGACCGCCGTTTTAGGTCATCCTACAAAACAAGCATGATTTAGAAATACAAATACCATGGCTACAATTTGTGGGTGAGCATAATATAATATCCACAGTACTCAACATCATAGAATATTGAACTTCAAATCTGACAGAATACCACATTTCGTAGAGTTGGAAATTGGAACTTTAGATAAAATACTGTACACTGTTAAGACACCCATTGGTACCTACCTGGTCATCTTGGTAGCTACTGCTGTCCGGCAATTCATCAGCCTCAAACACTTGTTTGGGCAAGCCCTTCTGGCGCTCCTTCTGCTTATCCAGTGAATTTGGGTTAAAACCTGTGCCAAGTTTGTGGTATCTGAAAGTAACATAAGATTTAGTCTAAGAAAAAATGGAAAGACTTCATTCTTGTTCAGTGTAGATTAGATGCCTTCTTCTTCTTCTTGTATTTAAAATGAAATGTATACAGTACACAAAATCTTACTTTCTGTTAACTATGGCCCAGTCTTCTGTGTATGATCTGACACAGTCTCTCACATGAGGGTCGGTGTCCCTGAAAAAAGCCAAATACAGCACAAAGATGTTTTAAATATAATCATCCATCCAGCCATCCTTTGTCACGCTCGTCTTCACCAGGGTCACAGCTGAGAGGTAGGATACACCCTGAACTGGTCACCAGCCAATCGCAGGGCACATAAAGACAAACAACCATTCACACTCAGATTCACACCATCTGACAATTTAGAATCTTCAATTAAGCCTACCAAGCATGTTTTTGGAATGTGGGAGGAGACCAGAGTACACGTAGAAAACCCACACAGGCCCGGGAAGAACATGCAACCACCAAACAGAAAGGCCTGAGACCGTATTTGACCCACCAGCCACCACCTCAGAATTGTTTGTGACACATATGTGCTAACCAGTCATGCACTGTTTACATATAGAAACTTAAGGGGAAATCCAGTGAAAAAGCAAATATAAATAGACATATAAAGAACAAAATTAAATGCAAACTCCGGTTTCCTCCCTCATTCCGAAAAACATGCATAGTAGGTAATCTGAGCCTTATTTATCAAGCATGCGTAAGGACATAAGTATGTATAAATTAGCATGTGTACGAACATTTCCACGAAAAGTATAGATTTTATCCATTGGAATTGTGTGTGAGGACATGCTTAAATTTATGCACAGCTCTGACCATGTACACACACAAAGCCATGTGATACAAAAGTGAAACTCCAGATTGAATGGCTAAACAGACATTACCAACATGTTGAAATTAAACAAGGGTTTCCCCAAATATGGTTAGCGCCATGTATTGAAAGCACCATCAGACAATTTCAACTTCGTGAACAGCAAATGATTTCATTCAATAAATCAAGTGTGAAGTCTCATTTGCATGTACTTAAAAACGTCATAGTTTTATTATCTAATGAAATAAAATTTTCAATGCAGAAAAATAAGCAGGCTTAACAGCATAGAGCTCTATTTTCGTACACAGGTGCACGTGCGCTCAGCGTAAAAATGGGCGCATCTCAATTTTCATAGCAGCACAACACAATTCTGCACTGTTAGGGGAACGGTTGTGCCTTCTGCGCATTCCGGCGAACACAGCTGCCGCGCCCCCAGCAATTTGGTAACAGAAAGTAGACTGCACTCGGTCTAAAGGTGGTTAGTCGGTGTTTAAGTCAGACGTGTTTGTGAATTTGGTAGATACACTGCGCTTCCTTGGGAGTTGCAGTGTGTCTAGCTGCCGTGCCCATCAGCGCATCGCTAATTTGGTCACAAAAAGTGGACTAAATTCTAGACTGCATAAAAAAAGGTCTATTTTGCAGCGCAGGATGATCTAATGCGATTTTGCTGCATATAATAGAGGTGCAGACCTCTGTGGTGGATGTCATTGTATTTCATTCATAAATGTGACAAGTCTGAATCATTGTAGAAATCAATTCAACAGATTATTATCATTATTATCCTAAATATATTTTTAATACAGCACCCCACTCATGGTAAGCTCATCAGTGGTTGGGGTGAGAAGCGCGTGATTGGGTGCACCCACACACGTCATGGGTGCAAGGTGATTTCAAACAGCCCCCATCAAATCATCCACAAGGGCTGATCTTGAAGTTTATATGCCGATGTCATGCACGGACCCCCGCGAGTCTACTGTATGTTTCTGTTTCTGTTTCCACAATATCTAGCCCGCTGTAGTCGGGCGCACTGTGCTTCGAGCCCTCGTCACTCTGCAAATGAAAACTCCTCCCATGCACACACTTATAGACTGCATTGTGCGCCAGACTTGCGCTGGGAACTAAAATAGTGCCCATAATGTTAAAACGATATATTTTTCACATCTGTGGCTATGAATAGTTTTTATGGCATTGAGTTCATCTCAAGCCATTTTTTTCATTCTTTCACGTCAATGTCGGTCTCTGAGATTATTTCAGGCTTTTCTTAGGGCATTCATTGCAAGGTTTCCCCTAGTGCTCCACAAGCCTGGCGGGCAGAAGGCTTTTTTGTCCCACCACTGCCAAGCTAAGCATCAACCCCCAACTCCCTGTCGTCCCAGCTGGCAGTGCGCACTCATGTCGAAGCCTCCTCCCCACACACACACACCTTTGACTAATAGGATTTAGCGCATGTCATATAGCTTTGTTTGAGCAGTCCAGTTGCGATGACCTGGATGAATGAGAATATCCACAAGCATCTCTATACTACACCCTCTTTGCCATGACTTCAGATTTCTTACAATAATTACAGTAACTGTAATGTATATGGTCAATAGATGTTTCTCATTACAAATGAGGCTAGAATAGATGTGTGGCAATTAAGAACAGGTGGGATTTATCAACACTTACTGCTGTGAGTATGACAGGTGTCCGCACGTTTGAAAAATATTTTTTTTATACTTACGCACAGTGTAATTTTCAGTTGAACAAACCAATTTAGAAACTGTTATATGCACTCTTTGTTGAATGAAGCCCCAGGACTTCAAGAGACTTATTTATTCATAAGTAATTGTACTGGTACAGCATGCTTGAAACCCCAACTGACCAATCACGTGTGACCAGTTTTTGTCCAAATAACTAGAATGCAGTGTAAATAGGGCTTCGCTTTCATCTGTTCCTGTTTGCACAAACGTACACCACACACTTCATTTTTTTATGCAATGGATTTTATCTGATTGATAGATAAAAGTCTCGTGCTTGAGACCCAGTCCTACTTTTTGTTGTTCATATTTTTTGGGGGGGCTATTGTCCAGCTTATTTGCAAACACTTACCCTTCCTCTGGGACAGCTTGTACTACTGTGCGACATTCCCTGGGTGTGTAGGTGACCTCAATGTCATCTGGGGGAAACTCTATCAGATCTCTTAGGGGTCCGGACTCCACAATCGGAGGGTGAGTTATGAGGTACTCCTCGAAATCCACTGGCTCTACTGCCTCTGTGAGTGGAACCTAGAGAGTAACCAAGGGGATACAGGGAATCAATCAGTTGAGGATAGTCAACCATACATCTCACGACAATTTGAGTATCATGAAAAGCGCTATACAAGCTCCATCTTTATTATTATCATTAATGCTAATGCAAAGAATCCTTACCAAAAACTTCCAACACAGACAAATCTCTGCTATTGTTTCTTCTGCCCTTAAAGAACAATGATGTGGAAATTTCAATCCAGACTACTGCCATTACTCAGGGTAATCATTATCGCAAACATTTAGATCCCCCCCCCCCCCCCATGTGTAAAGACAAGAATTTCAAAAAAGTATGTTTTATTTGAAAGATGATTTGATTCTGTTGTCCAAACAGAAGAAATGAGGAGCCTTCTTCACCATTGTTTTATTGTTTGCAATAGCTGCCTGCTTTAATTTCAAGTAACAGTAATTAATCTTTGTGGCAGGAAAATTTGTTGTAGCAGCAATACTACATTTACACCACATTTCTTTAGTTCAATATAATCCTGGAACAAAACCCTCTCTGTGTTTTGTCTTGTTCTATTTCTAAAGTAGTAAACTTTACTGGACTACTCTGTTGATTGTTATCTACATAACATCCATCCACCTGTCCATCCATAAATCATATCACTGACCAGAGCAAAGCCCCATTAGCCCTTTTCATAATGAGCATGTGCCTAGGTAGTAGAGTTGCATCTACAAGTTATAAATTTGCAATAGAGCAGGCTTTTTATCTAACACACTTTCAAATTTAAAACACCATAGCTCTTAAAATACAGAAACTTACACCAGTGCTTCTCAATTATGTTTCTTGCCATTTGTCAGCATCCGTCAATGACGAACTGGCGGAATGCACACTGATAATTTTTTGTTATTGAACGATTCTTTAGCACCTAGCTTTCTTGTTTGTTTTGTAGCTCTTACAGTGTGTTCACACAAAGGAAGGTTTAATAAAAGTTGTGAACCATCATTTGGAAAGACCACCTTTATTTCAACCGAGGATGCTACAAAATGTTATAGAGCATATATATTTTATTTATTTTACATTATTATGTTACATTATTTATATATGTTATATTATACCGCATTCATTTTTTATAAAATATATATTTTTTTTTTATGACTTCTAGTCCAAATAAATATGAGATCATGACCTGGCACCTTGAATCTGACCTGCTGCTGCTGTTTGCAGTGAAAGGTAGGGGTCGCGCATCATCTCAGAGTGTTAGCGCTATCGATAGATAGGTGGCTCGCTTATGTTGTTGTCTATACATCAAAAACCTTTACAATAAAAAAGTCCAAGCCCTCAGGTACTGCATTAAAAAAGTGGCGAAAGGAGGAGGAAAACGGGCCCAGGGTAGAGGCATGTATGTCAGTCAATCAGCATTGTCTATAAAAATAAACATCGAAATAGTGTTAATTTTCATAAATTTTTCGAAGTTTCCCGTCAATTGTTAACAAAATGGGCATCTGCCATTGATGTCATTATTTTTTTATTACTTTTTATATGCATCTTACACAAATATATCGTACATAGTTTGAAAAAAATTTTTGGTTAATAATGTCAGCAAAAATTGCACTAAACAGTTGTATTGCACTGTACTTATGCTATTTATTTGTATTACTTGTAGTTGTCTGGGGGGGGGGGGGGGGCTACAATCTACACTTTCGCCTAGGGCACCAAATCACCTAGGGCCTGACTACAAGTAATGTGGTGTTGTCTTTTTTAAGTTAAGCTTACGCACTGTGTTACTTGTTATGGTCCCGGCATTGAGGTTCTTGAAGAGTTGTGGAGAGGCCCCATACTGACCCGCTATTTGCTTCCTGACCTCTGCTGCCACAGTCCTGCAAAGAAAACAAGCTTTATTTATTGCATCCATCCAGTCAGTCAATATCAAAAGTTGATGTAATGGTGTGTTTAACTAAATTAACACTTTATTTGTCTTTACTTTTAATGAAGAAGTTACAGTATAATGTATTTAAGATGTTCCTGTTGACTCCAAAACTGTTCAGCTATCAGCTTATAGAGGAGGTGTTAGTTCCAAGGCACTTGTAATTGCTCACTAGAGCCCTACATAAATTGTGAACAAGTAAAAAAAATAAATAAATGGATTTACAGTACACCTAGACTGGTAAGGTCTGTTTACATTTATAGTATCATATCAGTATTATTATTTTGATCTGCCCAAACCGCTCTACGCTGATTGGCTACTGACGAGTACATAGAAGTCCTCAAGAAAAACATCTGGAGCTCGCTATTTTCAGCAGCACTGACTCACTTAACCCATCTATATACCACAGTGTGACAAGGACAAACATGCCAGAATAAAACATAAAAATGTAGTTTATCTGTTTATACAGTGTGACTCAATGCAGTCATATGAATTGAAAACGTGCATCTACCTGCAGTAAACAAAACAAACAACTCCAGCTGGAATTACATACTAGAGAATATGTGACATCTTCAGTAAATAACCAACAGAAAGAAAAAAAATCATCTACAGAAGAAAAAAAAAACTGGAGTAAAATTAAGCATTTAATACGGACATTGAGTACATGTGCGTGTGCTGGGATACCTCCTGTCCACAAAATTTGGAAGCACAGATTTTGGGCCTTAGCCAAAAAGTGTGTGTGTTCAGTCTGGGACCAAGCGGGTTCCACTGCTCCATATGAAAGTTGTTAACTGCAAGCTACACTAAATCTCTGCTAAACCTCTTCTAAACATCAAAGTTAGACTGAAACAAAGTTGAAAGTTTAAAGATGCCAACTGTGTTCCAGTTTCTTACTGATGGTATTTTAAAGAACTCAAGCATATGTGGCGTGATGTTCCAAGTTCCAACTACATAGTATATAGCAAATAGTATTTTCCAAAACATGGAAACCAGCTATGATTGATCAAGATTTCTATTTACTAATTTTATGAAAAGACATGGAAAAATGCCCCAAAACTGTTGTATGCATCAAATGTATTTTAGTTGTGAATTTGTTTCCTGTAAATGACAGGGATTGGGTCATGCAGAGGAGACAGACATTTTTTTAGAAACCCTGGACAAAAGGATTCAGCAAATCTTAGGGTCCTATCAATTTATAGTGGACCTGATGCATGTGCTACTGCTATACTACGAGTACATAGGGTGCTATGGGGGGGTACTATAATCCTCTCCAGTTTTAATAACTTCAATCATAGCGAGAGGTTTTTGCCTGCTTTGCTACCGTAAAAATGTCAATGAGTTGATGGTCTCTCTCTCTGCTCAGCTTTGTTGAGAGGGATGTGTTTTATTGGTCTCATGGTAACAGCAGTGTTCATGGACAGCATAATGACCCAAGACCAAAGACACATATTGATTTTTTCCAGAAGAAAGCTTAATAGCCTCCATTAATGGAGAGGGGTGAGGGGGTAGACTAGATACAAAATTGTATCATTGTATCACTTGAACACTGCCACACCTCCAGCTACCTAACCTTCCATATTTCCAAGGATGGGTACATTGTCCTTCCAGGTGAGACCACTACCATTATTGCGAGGCTTTGTGACACAGTGACAGTATCAAAAACTTTACACAACAGCATCACAACAACTTTGGATTGCCATATTTGCAATGGCCGCTCCATCAGGGTACAAACCATTCTGGCTTTACAGCTATGTTTATATTTACCACATTAACCTATACTTGTTGAATTGAAGAATGATTCTTTGGGTGTTATGTTTCAGAGCCATTTTAAACCAAAAAAACAACATGTTTGCCATTGAGTAAAGATGACGCATTTAGAAGACATAAAATGCTGTATGTAATTCACAGATGCCAGAACACAGTGTGCCGCTCAAGATGGTGAGCTTGGTTACGCCACTCCTGAAAAGTGCATGTTTACTGTGACCCAGGGAGATCCATTTACCTCTAAAACTCACATTTGCATCCAAATGCTATACATCAGCCATTAAAAGTATGCATTCAGATAAGACTGGGAGGACAAGTAGTAGTAGTATCTACTTGCAGTTAAAGTAGAACTGTATTAATGACTGCATCTTCCTTGTTGAAAACATTTCTGTTTGAATTAAATTTTTAACAAAAAAAACTATGTTTTCTGTACCTTTTAATCAGACCACACTGCTCTACAAACCCAAAATATATCAGTACTAAGTTGTGACAGTGTACACAATCAATTGATATTCTCAGTTTCAAAAGGAGGCTTTTAACCTATATATATATATATATATATATATATATATATTACAGTTAAACGATTAAAACAGATTTGATGCACTCGCATCTTTTAAATGAAAACTAATTTTCTGATAGTTTTTTTTGTTTCACTCCTATTTATTATTATTAAAGATCAAATTTATAAAGCATTTATTAACATCTCAAATACAGACATTTTACATTAACTCAAATTAATTAAACAAGGACAATCCCATTTATTGTGCACTACACACATTGAGTGTTCTTGTTTCTTCAGTGTATGGCCAATCAGCACAACAATGTGACACTAAAGTAAATGCATAGCAAAAAAAAAAAAAAGAACTAAATTGAGCTACTCGGGAGACCATGTGTCTACCTCTACACTCAAACAAACCAATATGACCACAAAACAATAACACCAAAGAAAAAACATAATTCTTAATTATTTCTGTCACAATTTTCTTCACCTGACTCTCTCCTCCTCCAGAAATGTTTTGTCAATTATAAGTGATCCAAACTCCCAGATTAACTTTCAGAAACTGACATAAGGTCACAAACCAGCACAAAGTCGGGCAAGGATGGATGGATGGATGGATGGATAGATGGATAAATGGATAGATGGATAAATAAATGGAAGGGTGGTGGCATCTGACAGCACGGAGCCCATTGTTAAAGAGATTATTTCGGGGCGGGGATGATTGTTGTTTGATATTCTGTAAACACGTATTTACAACAACATTTATTTTTACCCTGTCCTCCTCACAGTATGAAATAATTTACATTTGTAGCAGTGACAACAGTGTCAAGCTGCATCAATGAAAGCTACAAGAGACAAGACAGCTAGCTGTTCAAACTAACGGTTTCGTGTTACTGTCACATATAGCTGGATGCGCAGACACTACCAAGCATGCCTTGTGTCCGACATCTTTACATCCATTCAAGCGAGTGCGAACTATGTCTCTTTTTTAAGAATACAATCGGCTATCTCCGTGGGTGGGTCTGAGCATCTTTGACGATACAGCTAACAAGCTAGCGGAGAGTGGCGGTGCTATGCTGCCGTCTGGGCCTCTTTCCATTCGGTTGCCTTGGCGGTGGTCTGTCGGTGACCCTCTTGAAAGCTTAAAACTGTTAGCTTTGTCTTGGAACAGTCCGTTTCCGATACGTCTTTACCTGCTTATCTTCTGGGCAAAGGCGCGGCGTTCAGCCATGGCAGTGGCCGCTCGATGTGCTTGAACGAAATTCCCAGAGAGGCAGCCAGCGAATTCCACTCACTCACTACAGCCACCGGGAAAACGGGAAAACTAGAGAATGGGAGCTTCGCGTCTTACCGTAATGGCTGTAATGGTGTGCAACAGAACCAACCCACGCAAAATGACTTGCTCGACTTTTTGTTCAAATTTATTTCATTTAAATAGAAATAGTTTTGCTCAATACTGGTAAAGATCTTATTTGTACAAACAAAATTGACAACTAGCACATAGTATATAGAAAGTTTGTCGTTTCTTTTGAATGAACAAAAATACTCTAACTTGTTACTACAATTTTATTTTATTTTTACATTACATTTTAATTTACAGTACTCTGTATTTCAGAACAGAAACGTTCTTCTATTGGATGTAGTATTTATTTACTTAGTGTTGAAATGTATGTAAAATGAGTTTAGATGTGGAAAATGAACAAAACTGTTTGGCAAAACACAGAACGCACGTACTATTATTAATGACACATGTATGCTGTATTTATTATTCGACTTATAACGTTGTGATAAACAATTTATAAATTATATACATGCAATATAAAGACAATTAAACATGTTTTACACCA
>NC_135444.1:4510308-4535308 GCF_051991255.1 Vanacampus margaritifer
TTCATAATAGTTTTGCGTTTTGTCCCTGTGTTAGCAAACATCTTATCTGAGCACTGATATTGATTTAATTAAAGACACTAAACTAGTAATGTGACTGTAAATACCAATGGTTGGTTGTCTTCATGTGTCAGTCCTGTTTTTGAATTGTGACCCAGGATTTTCAGAGCAGCTACTCTGCCTCTCACCCAAAGTCAGCTAGGCTCCAGTCTCATTGTGAGCCCGAACTGGATAAGCAGCGTTTCAAATGGATGAATTGATAGATCTGAGGCACTATATGTCTTTGGGTTTGCTCACCAAGAATGAAAAAGCTTTCCATTCTGTATTTGAATGAATTCTTTACCGCTTTGTCTGATCTATTGACTCTGAAGTGTCCTCGACTTTATGAGTCCTCATAACGGAATGACTTGCCATTTTAATGCGGTCATTTAGAAAACAATATTTAAAACGGGCTCTTCTCCCAATTGTAAAATATTCCGTCAATGAAACGTTTCTCAGTAAAATGACTAATGGCCATTTAAGGATATTTATTGATCAATTTCACTTGGATTCTCTTTGGATCAAGGTCATATTGTTAAGACTTAAAATTTGACTCTTCCATTTTATAACAGAGGACATTTCCATTTTCTCCATTTTCATCTCCCACCTGTTTGTAAGGAGAAGAAGATGCAATTAAATTGAAAAAGTGTCATTCAAATGTATAATTAGATCCCTTTTTTTGGTTCTCTGGTTGCTCAAGGTTCAAATCAAGTTCTGAAAGACTATATTTTTAATAGTGAAGTGTAAAATTCGAAAGGTAACGCTCAGGAAGCACTCTAAAAGACCTGGTCTTTTATTACCCCTCATTATTTCCCATAATGAATATCTATATAACAAACCGAAGGAAGGAAGACCTTGAGTTTAATGTGTATATTTTATGCATTTTCTAATTTTTAACCCCTGGGTGTTATTTTATTTTGAAATGGCTTGGTCAGAACCAACAAAAAGCCAAAAAATGGTCAAATAACGCCCAGGGGTTAATTAAGTCAGTTACTGCGTAACACACACAAAAAAGTACATGGATCCAAAGCTCCATACATAAACAAAATAATAATGGCAATATGAAACAACATTTGTGGGGGGAAAATATGTCTTTTACCAGTATGAGCTACTCAAACAATGACGTCCACATGATTTATTTCATGATTTCCTTTTAGACTGGACGTGGCCAGAGGCACTACAGCTCCAGCGTTTAGATGCCGAGACATGGACCACCACTGCAGCCAAGCGCCTGGTGGAATCCCTGGAGGCCTCTCTACAGGCCGCCTACAACAGGCCCTCCAATCCTGAGTCATCAGCATCTTCGGCAGCAGCATCTCAGGCTCAGGCTCTGGGGCCAGCGGAGGAGGCAGATGCCCATTTAAAAGAAATGTACCACAGGACACTGATTTCATGGTTTGGAGACAACCCATCTGCTCAGCTGGGTCTGCACAGACTGGTGCATTTAGGTCTGACATTGGGGAGACAGGCGGGGGACTGGTATGGACCTGCTGCTGTAGCGCACATTCTCAAGTAAGTACGTCGTGAGTAAAGGAAAATCACAATTTGTAGTTAAATGTGCACTTTTTCAATTGTACTGATTGGATGTACTTTGTAAAATAGATGGATGTGGTAATTTGACCCATTTATTCAAAAGGCTAATTTTGAAGTCATTCAAGATACTTTCCTGTTGAACATACTTTGGTGTAAAAGTTTAATAGTCAATAAATAGTAACATATGTACATAACCATCCTGAAGACCAACTGCTAATATAACAGCTAACTGTTACATTTCACATGTAAACTTTTAGCATTGCTCACTCTCTCCAGCTCTCTCTGCCTCTCCCCTACTCTTTTAGGAAAGCTATGGATGAAGTAAAGGACCCTGCTTTATCCAGTTTAGCTGCTTATGTCTCCCAGGATTGTACAGGTACAAGAAATAGCCTCACTTTTGATCAAATACAATGGGCACTATATGCCAGGATTGGTGCTACTTTTCACACCATATTTATTTGCCTTCAGAGACTCTGTGAAAGTGCTGAGCGTGGTCAGTCTCATACAATAACTGTTTAAAAAAAACGTAAACTCTCCTTCTCCTAAGTCTCTCTCAACCCATAGTAGTGAAAATAGAATAAAAGAAAGGACATTTTATTCAATTTATTTATACACTGTATACTGTGTAAACAAATCCGCCCTTGCAGTGACAGCAATGCCCAATTTAATGCTGTTTGAGAGGGCCTATTAATTTAACAATACCGTTATTATTGTGGAGGTACTGTACTTTGTAGTAGTTTATTTAACTGTGAACTTAGAATTTTTTATTATTGTTATTTATTTATTTTTAGCATTATGTAGATACAACTACATATCTTTAGAGACTTCTCAGTATGCTGAAGTACAGTACTTGACCACTGCTAAACTGCAGCTGTTATTAAAGGCACTGGAGTTTTGACCATTTCTGTTTGTAATCAAACCGTTTCTGTTTGTAAACAAACAATTCAAAACCCCTCCCACATTGTTCAACCCATACGAGCTTAACGTTCACGCCCCCTGCCTCTGACCGCACTGAGTGACGAGGTATCTTGCAAATGGTCTCATTATTGATCCGCGATCAACGACAGGGATAAAAGTTCAAAACGACATTCGCCTTGTGACGATGGTGAAATAATCAGGACAAGTGTGGAGCTAACAACAGTTTTCAAGAACAAAACAGCCAATAGCGCGCATAGCTTCCCAAAAAAACAGGCCAACTTTGCGTTGCTCCTCAGTCCAAGCCACTCCTTCAGAGCTCTCAAGCGGGTAAATGCAAAGCCAAAATGTACTCTTGTTTTCAAGCGTGTATTATCCTCTGCACGTTTTGTTGTGGTATACTTTATTTTTTTTTCACTCGCGTCACTCAACTCAACATCCCGTCTGCCTACAGTGACACGCCCCCCGCCACCCCACGCTCTGCGATTGGCTGGAGAGTAAACAACTGTCTGTACACTTTGAACGTCCCGCTGCTGGCAAAACAAAACACAAAATTGCAAAATACAGGCTGAGGACAGAATCACCACCACACATTAACAGAAGCCCAGAGGTGTAGATTGAGAAGGAGTTCATGTTTAAACATCCTGTATTTAAGAAGTGTTTATTTCTGAGTTAAAACGTTGGACAGTGCCTTTAAACTTGTTGAATTTCAATCTTCAATCAGTCAAGCATCATAGATCCAGCCCTTGCACTGCATGTCAGAAGATAAGTCAGGCGTGGCCAGTCGGTATATGTTGTACATCGTGACGTGTCTTTGTGTGATTAAATGTGTGACTTGTCTAACACTTACAATTACATAAAACAGAGAGATGGTAACAACTGAAAAAAACTATTCTGATTTCTGTCCTCTCTAGTGTACAGCGCTGATGTGATTGACAGCCATAAGGCTGCAAAAGCTGGGCAGCCATCAGCTGGTCCATCGAATGCCCTTCCCCCTCTGCAAAACAACCAATCAGCATCCGTGTTCACCCTGCCAGACAGTCAGGCTGTTATCATTCTCATCCCTGTGCGACTGGGAGGAGAAAAGACCAATCCTGAGTACTTTAACTTTGCAAAGGTATACATATTTTCATACTGTTACAGTTTAGTGTTTAGGTCAGGGATAGGGAACTTACTGTAAATGAAGGAGGGAGCCACGATTTATTTTATTTATAATGTCTGTGCTGTTGGGGGTGCACATAAAACCACACACTTGATACTAGATGTGGGGGGAGGAGGGGTTGTATTATTTTAAATTATTAAATTTTTCATGATACATTTCTTTTGTACATGTAAAGTGGTTTTCTCCCTCTTTCTTTGTTTTTCCTGCATTAAAAACCCATTAAAAAAATATTTGACCTACTTGTGATAGTACAGGGCATTAAAATATCTGCTGTAAGTGTAACTAAGCCATGTCTGCCATCTAGTGGTGAATAGTGATTTTACAATTTAAAACTAAAATCGATGCGCATTTGTTCAGTTTGGCACTCGTTAAATTGCATATTTGGATTTTTTTCCCCCTTGCTTAAAATTTTTTTTTTAAATTAAATTCTATAAGATATTAAAATCTACAGTACTTGTATTGTATAAAGCATGATGAACAAAACAACTGCAGCACTTGTTTTATTTCATTACATAGAGAATCCTAAGTCTGGAGTACTGCATTGGCATCATTGGAGGGAAGCCCAAGCAGGCCTGCTACTTTGTAGGATTTCAAGGTGAGCTTTTAGCTGAATGTAAAAGAAAGACTAAGAATGTGTGAGGTTGGTATGAATAGCAGGTTGTTTTGCATGGTATACCCTTTCTTATAAGAGAGGATAAAGCAAGTTAATAGTATTCCTGTTTGCACTTGGAAAACGCCGCAAGGAAGCAAGTGAAGCAGGGCTTCCTTTATTCTCTCTGACCCATCAAAGCCTCACCCATTTATCACAAGTAAACCTCCCAAGTTGTGTGAGGTAATTGATTTCCATAAGAGGCATGCATTAAATTTCTTCCAGGCTCCAAAGTGAGCCACTCTTCATCACCTTCAGGAGCTGGGAGGAACCTTCAGTTGTACATCTTGGCAGTCAATATTTACGCATTTACATTTTATCAATGTGATATACTGTACAGTGTTGAATGATGTCTAACTGACAAGCAATACATTCTTTCTGCCAGGGCATGGCTCACCTCTGCATTCATCATATGCAAATAGGTAGCGTATAATTGCAAATGTTTGTAAAAGTAATCCTCACGCCCAGCAGCCCCCCCCCACCCAACCCACACACACACACACATGCACAAAATTAAACGGAAGCCTTTTTTGTGAGTGTTAAGAATGTGCTTGTAGAACAGCATCTGATTATGCAGAATGTAATCTCCTTGCGGTAGATATTAAAAATCCGTAACTTTGTAGGAGGCATATTTGATGCAACAATACAGCATGCAGGTGACTTTGAGCGACCCTGCATTGAAATTGGGGGGAGGCTCATTTTTGTAATGATCCAATGTTTTTAAATAACTTGTCTTATGTTTTGTCCTTGCAGATGACAGCTTGATTTACATGGACCCTCATTACTGTCAGTCTTTTGTGGATGTCAGCACCGGCGATTTCCCTCTCCAGGTAATGGGAAACTTCACAAAGGAGCTGACTAAAAGCCTAGTAATGGGATTGTAATCATTCCTGTTAGTACTTAATGTTATGAATCTTAAAGCAGCCCATCAGTCAATTACATAGAGCCATCTGCTAATTTACTCTCATAAGTCACTTGATTAGGTACACTTTACAATTGAATGAGATAGAAGAGAGAGTAAAAAAGTGTGCATTTACAAAAGGATACTTGTCAAACTGAGCTTTTTTCTACTGATTTGGTTACGTTATTTAGGTACACGAAAGAAACCAAATTGAACCTCATTGTACAATAGTAAACTTTGTGTCCTGTATTGCTAATTTTGTATATTTATCTCATTTTTCTAATGTTAATTGTCATCATGAAGTGACTGCTGTTGGCCAAGCAGTGGGACAGGCTCCAGCTTACCCTTGACCCTGTTGAGGGTAATTGGTGCAGAAAATGGATGGATATATTTTACGTTTTATTAGACGGGTAAACTATTAAAGACCATGTTAAATTGAAACCTTATCTAAATCTGATGTTGTCACTCAAAATGAAGCTTTATTATCTTTGTCAATGAACAATTTTGATCCTGCTTTTATATTGGATCTCATTAGAATCTAAATATATAATGTTGTTTAATGTTGTGAATTATAGGATTACATGTTATATATGTGAAGCAAGCTGCGACAGAACAAATACATATAAGATTAGTACAATCAATATACAACTCAATATACAAACTTAAATATATGTTAAATATGATTTCAGTACATATTGACTTGGTCCTTCAGCTTGAAGAATATTTGAAAGGTGTACTTTGTCTTCTTTTGTCTAGTCCTATCATTGTCCCTCACCAAAGAAGATGCCTTTCACTAAAATGGATCCAAGCTGCACCATAGGATTTTACTCCAGAAGTGTCCAAGACTATGAGAAAATCAGCCAAGAGCTGTCTCAGGTGAAAATTATTTCAAACATTTCAGAAATAGTACATTGTCATATCTAAATATATGTTTTACCCATTCACATTATCATTCACAAGTTGACCACTAGATGTCAGCATTCAGACATTTATCTTATTTAGTTCCCACCACTGGCTCGACTGTCTCTCAATAAAATCAAGTGATTCAATAAAATCCTCTGTCACTTTTATTATATGATTACTATATATGTGTATTTAAAAAAAAAAAAAGGAGAGAGAGAGAGAGTTTCCAGGCCTTGGTAAAGAAATGTCAGAATAATTTAATAAAATAAAAATAAAAAGCATAAACAACCCAAAAGCAACTTCACAAGGACAGAGAAAGGGAAAAAAATCTATTTGGGAGGAGAGTGTGCCGTATTTTGTAACATGAATGCCTGGAAAACATCGACCTGTTGTGCTTTCAGGTGTTGCAGCCATCAGCAAGGGACAAATACCCGGCGTTCACTATTGTGCAAGGTCATGGCAGAGATTATGACCTGTCAGCCAGCCTGAACCCAGAAAAGAGAGAATGGCCCTTCATCCGTGACCCAAGAAGGACAATCACCACTACTGGGGACTTTGTGCTACTTTGAAAGAACGGTTTTGTCTGCGACAGATGTGACATTGACCTTTTGAAAACTGGACCGTCCCTGGAAACAGTCTTTTCACTGATTGGTGAACAGTTGGATTGCAGCAGTATGAGCTTGCTAAAATGCTTTCGTTTGTCGTAGGGCATTTCTAGCACACTGTGAATTACCAAACCTGTTTTTACACTGAACTGAAGAAATGGAACATATTTGAAGTCCGGAGTTGTTGTATTATTTGATTTTTTTCCCAGCAGACATTGCAGTGTTATGATAACTAGTTCAGTACCTCCACAGTGGACACCCACTTGTCAAATAAAGAAAGTTAAGTTCCAGAAATATTTATGCAACAGCATCTTATAAAATAGGATGCACATTTTAGCCCATAGAAAAATAATACACCATCTTTAAAGGGCAAACCTGTACTTTCTTTACCAATGTGTCAGACTGAAGCTTTCTAGCATGTATTGCATTTGCACGTTTTGTACTAAATGTAGTATTAATTTGGAAACATTAAATATATTTTTTTAAACGCATCGAAACTGACCAGTTTTTAGAGTTTGTCAAGTGTTACACCTCACTAAACACTGATTATTGTTGTTGTTGTTGTGAACAATGATTCTGAAGTTTAAAAATTATCTTGTAGTTGAGCACCAGTAAAATCACATGTATATAATAACAAAATTACTTTAAAATGTTAAATCCAAACACACTTGTCCAGTCTATTATTTATTTATATTAATATATATATATATGTGTGTGTGTGTGTATATATATATATATATATATATATATATATATATATATGTATATTTATATATGTGTATGTATGCTTATTGCTTACAAAGTACCATCTTAAATATTTTTAAGTACAGTATGTCACAGTAACTTCTTCATGCACAATTAATCTTAAACTTAGTGAATAAACCTGCTAACTATTAATTATCACTATTTCACATTTTAAAGGTGAAATACCCCCCCCCCCCCCCAAAATACATGAATTGAAGAGCAAAATCCACACGTTTTTATCCATCTCAGGAGGAAGCCATTTTGCCACTTCCTGATGACTCAAAATGGTATCACAGTTGCTCATGTTTCAGCAATCACGGTTCAGCTTGTGAACATCTCATGACCAAACTCAGAAAAAAGGAGAGCCAGAATTGGTCGTTACTTGAGCCCTGGGCATCTGTGATGCCATTTTCAATCGACAGAAAGTGGCAAAATGGTCACCCCTGAGATAGTTAGATTTTTCTGCATAATTCATATCACAAAAAACAATATTAATTAGAATACCGTGTTTAGACTATATAAATATATCCATCCATCCATCCATCCATTTTCTTGGCCGCTTTTTCCTCACTAGGGTCGCGGGGGTGCTGGAGCCTATCCCAGCTGGCTTCGGGCAGTAGGCGGGGTACACCCTGAACTGGTTGCCAGCCAATCGCAGGGCACACAGAGACGAACAACCACACTCACATTCACACCTAGGGACAATTTGGAGTGTTCAATTAACCTGCCATGCATGTTTTTGGAATGTGGGAGGAAACCGGAGTACCCGGTGAAAACCCACGCAAGCACGGGGAGAACATGCAAACTCCACCCAGGAAGGCCGAAGCCCGGACTCGATCTCACGTCCTCTGCACTGGGAGGCGGACGTGCTAACCAGTCAGCCACCGTGCTGCCCATATATATATATAAATATATAAAAAATATATTATTGTAAAAAAGATTTTTGACTTTCAGACTTTATTTTATTTCCAGTCTCCATGCTTAATTCATATTTCTCAAACGCAATATTCATCAGAAAGCCATGTTTAGAATAGTGGAGGCGCATAGAACATATTATTGTAAATATTTTTTGGTGTTGACTTCCCCTTTAACAAAAATTACCACAAACAAAAGTTATAAATTAAACTGTTTGCAAAACTTAACAATACCTGCTGGAATGTCCGCTGTTTTAAACTGCAGTAAATCATTTTGCAACCTGAAGAAACTCTGCTTGACTAAACATTGTTTACTTCATTTTTATTGCTTACAAACCGGTAACGTTTTGCTAAAATGCATTCAATCTCTTTCGCAGCAAGCCAAATGCAGTAGATTAAAACTAATCGTATGTGCTAACCATCTCTCCAGGCCATTAACCAGGCACTGGAAAATATGTGACTCAGTGACACTGACGGCAACTGTGTTCTGTTTTGGAGGAAAAGAAAATATCCTTGTGTTCTGTTACTATGGCGAATCTGTGATTGCCTCTCAGATTGAGCTATGCCAGACTGTTTTACTGCACAATACAAATTCTTGCATTATGATGAGGCTTGCTTTTTAAAGGCGGGAAATGCCCCTTCTGCGGCAACGTCAGGCCAAGAAGGGCGAGGATTGATGAACAGTAGAATCCCTCATCTGTTCCCCTCCTTACCAGTAGCAGAGGACATAAAGGCATCATTTAGATCGCCTGTCTGATCTGCATGTTACTCCTTGGTTGTTTTTAGCCGACGACCGGCCGGCTATGTGGACGGAGCCAGATCATCAAGTATGCGGGAGCAAAAGACCGGCAACATTCTTGAGCTTTTGTGGATAAGACACAAAGAGCACGGGTTGAATGGAGGGTGGTGTCAGGGCTCGGAGGGAATCGGACATCATGGGATTTTTGACAGAAACATGAAAGAGCGCTTGTGCTGGGGGGCACACAACACGATGAGGGTCGACTGTGTTCTCCATGTATTTACAGGCCATGTATGAATATTTGATTAATGACTCACACGCCCAAGGGAAATGGAATATGGCTTTGCAAAGCATCCCATCCCTCTCATATGCACACACACATGCATACATACAGATCATGCTATTCAAGGCAGCTGCCTAACATGTCATTGACATCGCAGATTCCTGAAAATCTAATCTGCAACCAAGGAAATTCCTCACAAGAATGGCGTCCGTGTTGGTAATTCCTGTGTTATACAGACAGATAGGTAGTCTGTGTTCAAAGGACGAGACATCTAATAAACCGTTTGTTTTTCACAAGAGGAAATTACTTGCGGCAACCAGCCTGCATAAGATCAAGTAAGGCATTTTCATGCTACTATTTTATCCAAATAATAACATTGTGGTCTGACGCACGGGATGAAAAGAAAGTAATTGTTACATCTTGAAATAACACAAAATTTACACAAGTAATCATCTATCTGTTTTTAATAGCACAAGCATCGACGTTCACACCTTCATTGCGTCTTCATTGAACCCAACATGAATGTTTTGTGAATGTGCATGGGGAGAACATACAAACTCCAGCCCAGATTCCAAATTTGAAGCTCAGAACTGTCAGGCAGACATGCTAACTACTTGTTCATTGTGCTGCCACATACCTGTAACAGCATATCGCTGGCATCGGGCCAAAAACTTGTATCTCCAAAATCGTCACTTTTCAGGTGATACCAAAAACACAGTTTTTTCAAACATTAATATTGCATCGTCAAAGAGATCAAACTATTTTTTGACCAAAAGTATAGATTTTTGGGAAAAATATGAAATTTGCCAAATTGTGACTTACGAGGTTTTGGCCCGACGGCAGCGGTATAATAGCAATCTTACCCACCAGAGTGACTCCAGGGACTGTATAGGCATGATGCATCAGAGCAATGTGATGTTATGATGTTAGTTCTCATTTCATGACATGATTGCCGTGCACCTAATTGATTTCCTCTGTCCTCCTTGATCTTCTTGCAAAACTGTCATGTCACAAATGATAAAACCAGAAACAGATTTATTGAACACGTATATAAAAACAAGGGGTGTCAAAATTTGAAAGTTCCTTAACGCCACTCATTTTTTTAACGTGCAAATAATGACCGGCCCTTACTTGGAAAGCCTGTTCAAGAGGAATTCCAGTCACAACGCAGCAGACACTTCCACGTCAAAATTTAGCAGTAGTAAATTTTATAATAATGAATATATTTGTTGAGACTGTGATCAAGTTGTATTTTACAATTTTTAAAATGTGCAGAATTTCACAAGTAAGTTCATGTTAAAATTTAAAATAGCTCTTCATATGAAAAGAAAAATGCGCTGAGCTGTCACCAATATCTTACAAATGCAATTATGCCATCTAGTGGCAGAAAATAACCTCAACACAAATTAATATCACACTCTTTTTTTACAGTAGTATATCTTTTTAATTTTAACTAAATTTTATGAATTATTATGAAATTATTGTATCAATGACTAAATGATTCAGCCATATTTCTATTAATTTTTTCCTACTTTTATGTTAGCAAGCGTATGAAAACTTTTTATGAAAAAATTATTGTACATTTTATTGTACACTTAGAAAATTTGTGATTAATCGCGAGTTAACTATTGATGTCATGTGATTAATTACGATTAAAAATTGCCATTACCTGACACCCCTAATAAGAACACACAAGGAATTTGTCTTCACAGTCAAAACACTTCTGAGAAACATTTCCCCGCCCGCCAAAAAGACCAACAGAGGGAGACGGAACGGGAAGCCTGGTAGTTTTCTAATTAGCACCCCAAGTTTCTTAAATGGGAAAAAAACTTGAAAAACAGGAGGGAGGGGAAAAACAAGGCCCAATTTCTTGGAGGGGAAAAAAACATGCACATAGCAACACATTGATGACATCCATCCCAAGTTAACACATACGTTTGTACGTTCGTATTTGGTTCTCTAAAGGTTAGCTAGAACCAAACCAAAGAGAAACGTGCAGACAAACAAAACAAACATTCAAAAACATAATTTACATAAATTAAATTATTATTACGATATATTTGGTCACGAGATCCTCGAAGATGACGTCATACTACGACTAGACTTATTCGAAGTAATTTGAAGCCAGGTCGCACTTTGCTGCGCCTGCCGTCTGCAAATTGGTCGCTCCGTCTCACTCACAGTAAACAAAAGCCAAGGTCATAGAGTGCACTGAGGACGCGGGGGACACGTTCCCCTCAGTTTGATAAAGACCACGATCATTCCCATCCACTTTTGCCACAGCAAAAATCTCAGGTAAAACTAATGTTCCTCTCCCACATCTGCTACAACTACTGATGTGTTTAAGGTACACAGAAAATGTCGGAATTTGTACTTCTGAGTCAGAATTTTAATCAATCCTCTTCCTGAAGTCAGATCTCCAACTCAACAAGGTAGACGGATCTTGCAAGGCAGACATAGAATTGATGCTATCTGCTAATCATGAGAACACTATAGTTACATGTATTCTTGTATTTTCATTCGGCTGACAAGCGCTAGGAGCACGCAGCTCTGGCGTTACCATTGCGAGCAGCACGAGTGTGAAATGTGAATGTGAAAAATAGAAGGAACACTTTCAGTAGAAGTTTGTAACTTTTTTCTCTTAGGGTAGATAAGTCTTGTGGCATGTATTCAATAAGAGCTGAATTGAAATATACTTTAAAGTATCTGTGAAAATTGTTTACATGATCTTTGTTTTTATTATAAACAACAGCTCCTTTTTTTTTTTTTACATTGGTGGGGTTTGCAGCCAGTGTGAGGTCCTAAAAAACAGGTAGCAGTGTTTTCAGAAATTAGTGGGACAATGAAGAACCAAATAAAATATAATCACAGTGTTTTCTCAAAAACAATCTAGCTTGCCTAGATGTGGCAGTTAATTTTTGAGTACAGTTGTAATAACTAAAGATTGACAATCTACACAGACAAATTGTAAACTGCATTTTCTCTTAAAAATCACAATAGCACTACTTTAAAATCATTTTTATTTATGTAAATTTGCTGTTCATAATTGATTATTCATGCACAAATGTTAAAACAGTTTTTTTGTGGGTTATTGTCAGTATAACAGTCAATAACAGTTTCGTCATATGTGATTTATTGTTTAGCCATTATTTCAATTAAGAATTTTACAATGGATTTTTTTTCACATGCGCACACACATATACTGTACATACACACATACAAATACACACAGAGGGTGTCACATTTTTCATCCCCACCAGCTCCCTGCCCCACGCACAGCAGCTCGATGGCATGGGTTTGAAGTTCGAACCTCAAGTGAGTGGACAGTGCAGGCCAGGCGCATTATCATATGCCCCTTTTTTTTTTTTTTTTTTACTTTGAGCACCTGCCCCTCTAAAGGTCACTGCACGCCCCTGTTCTGGTTATAACGTTCCCTAAACGTTCTGGAAACCAAAAATTGTTTGTCGGAATAGACACACTGACCAGCAACTGGCAAGTAGCAAAATAATACTTTAAATAACTACAATATAAATACAATATAAAAAGGCATTGCAGTGTGATAGTGGAGTAGTGGATGTTTAGTTTTCACACAATTATAAGGAATATGACTTGTCATCATAAGCATTCAAGTCACTGATAACTGGTAATTACTCTTGGGCCCAAAAAGAGCCACAAGACATTAGTCTAAAATTGCAGTGATGTCCAATGTCCAGTTGTCGTATGAAAGGATCCTGAGTTATTTTATCGAAATTCACTTTTACAGTTGTTGATCAGAGGGTTTGACTAAAAGTGTATGTATTTTTTGGAAGCCAAGATTACCTCATGTTGGATGAGACTTTGTACATCCACATGAGTGATAAAGTATCACACACTTAAAATCTTTTAGTGCATGTTTCCACGGCTGAAAGTGCTGTCTGGTCTCTTCCATTCACAAGTAGCCTGTGGATTTATATGAGTGTGTAGTTTACACAAGTATGGATTGGTTGTGTGTAAGTGATTCTAAATCAAAAGGTGTCACACTCCCTCTCCATCAACACACCAGGTGCACGGGTGCCAGATTTATACTCAGTAGCCCTTGCCCAACCTTGTGGAATGCCATGCATCTTCAAACAGGTACTTTGAAATCCCAGCTCAGAGTGATATCTCTAGGCTGCTAAATATATCCGGCACCCGGATCCGGGAGCCGTTACGGCGTAAATACCGACGGTACTGCATCAGACTGCATTCAGAGTCTCAAGTCTGTCCATGCAACTGGCCACTTGTCTCCGCCTGTCTCCGACCCAGCCTCTCGCGCCCCGCTGCTCACGGGAGGTTCAGGAGAAGTGCTGAGGCATCGCATGCCACACACAACTCTTCTGGGTGGAAGCCAGACAAATGTCATCATGCTGTGATTATTCAGCACCATGCACAACGTGGAAATGTGTTCCACTGTGTGAACATGGCCAAGAGCACGCACAAGGTCACATTCTTCAGCTTTTTAAAAATCCTCAATAAATAGATGGAACATACTCTTGCTGTCAATCATACATACTGATCTCTTGTAAATTGTCAATAACTTGAAATTTAAATGGAGACAAATATGAATGCATTTCACTTGTGATGAAGTCAACAAAAACCTGGATTATCCTGTTTTTCCAGTTTTGCATTAGTCATTAATAAGTTACAGTGTGTATTATTTCATACTGATACCATCCAGTGGTGAACTAATAGAATACAATAATTTTGAAGCATGTGCACTACAGTGCCCCAGAGAGACCACACTTCTCAAGGCCACCACTAACTACTACTAATTATATTTGGAGTGAGTGAGCAGTAGGGGCAGACTGGCTAACCTAGCAAGAACTAGTTGTACTGTAGCAGCTAATGAGTGGCTATCGGGAGCTAGCGAGAGGAAAGCAGAGGGAGACAAGTGGAGCTTGAATCACGGGACACAGCGACGACCACCTACAGACCCCAGCAGTAGAAGGTAAGCGGTGGTCGACCCTCCGGGTCCATGTCGGGTCCGACATGAGCTACAAGTACCATCAGAGGCTAGCTACGTACACCAAGTTCTTCCCCTTTGGGTATTTGTAGCTGAATGATGGCAGCTAAACATGTCAGCCTCCTGTAAATTGCAGCGTGACCTTCATAAAATAATTGGCGATTACTAGACCTAAAATCCTACTTTTGCTGGTGTTGGTTGGAGCAAAACCATCTGTTATTATTGCACACTTTCGGTGATAAGGATTTGACGTTTATCTGCTTTCATCTTACAAAAAAAGAAATGTTTAGATCGCTGTCAGAAAGGAAAGTCAAACATGTGGACACAGTGAAGTATATGAAAAGTTTAATGCCAGGGTTTTGTGGTATTAAAAAAAAAGAGATAAATAATTTCAAAACTTTTTCCATCATTAAAGAAACAGTGTGTAGATTTTTTCCCCCCATCTAGTTGTGACCAAATACAATGCAACAACCCAAGTGCGTGCACTTTGAAGCGATTACTAGACCTATGATTATCATTATCGTTATTAAGTTTATTTATTTAAATTATTGAAATAATAGTGGGTTTTATTAGTTCACCACTAGATGGTGCTAAATGATACACACCGTCACTTTATTAATAGCTCCATTCACTGAAATCTTGGCTTTGCTTCCATAAATTCCATTGCCATAGGTGTTTGTGTTGTTTTTGTTCAAATTCATGCTTCCAATTTTGTAATAATAAATCTGGTGGTTTTTTTTTGTTTTTTGTTTTTTTAATTTTTTTTTAAATCCTCTTCATTTTTTTGTGAAACGCAGCACATAAGAGGTAATTATTTTGAGGTAGTTAAAAATCAACATTTTACTAAATAATTTTATATTTGGCAATTTCACACTTTAATTGGTTTAGAACCCTGTCAAATCTTATCACAGATTGTAACGTGGGGCATTTTCGTTGGATTTTAACTCATTTCATTGTTGATTTTTGTTTTTAAGGTCCTAGATGTCATCTGTCACTCACACAAAAGTGTACTGTACCTCTTAGCAAAGCTGTTTGCACTGAGAGTTGTCTTGTTTTTATGGGTTTAATATTAAGGACTTATAATTGTCATACTACATAATACAACTGCAATCTAGTTAACAACTAAAAGAGTTACTGCAACACTTGCACCACGGGTGGGAAAATGATTTTTTCAAAGGGGCCACATGATAAACTGGAACACTTGTTGAGGGCTAAGCCAACATATTAACTGATACTACACCACATACCAAATGAAACTGTATATGAAACTGTAGATTTGCGTACATTAATATCTGGCCCAATCATGGCCTTGCCTTCTTCCCTTGATTGTATAGGAAATAAGGACATTTGTAATATTAGGATCATTGTGATCATTTTTACTACTGCCTTTTTTGGAAAATAGTTGCTAGATAGATTGGAAAAGATCCTACTGGTAATTTTTTGTTGGCAACATTACTGACACAAGTCACAGCTGTTGATCGCTACCTCGTTTGCACTAGTGTCCACAATTTTCAACTTTTCATATTTTTTGCTTTACTTTGACTTCATGGTCATTGTGAGGACCGGTTATAGACTGTAGGTGGGTCGAATGTGGCCCCTGGACCGTACTGTGCCCAGGTATTAACAAATTTTTCTCCTTCCTGGAGGGGGGCATAACATAAAATAATTGAGAAGCACTCCAATAATGTAGGTTTACAATGGACTTTTCCATTAAAGTCACTGGCTGAACACTGAAATAGGTTTGCATCATGTTCTTTGTCTCATCCTTAAGAAAAGGAACCGCGTACCACGCAGAGGGCCAAAGCTCTTCTTGTGTTTGCTAACCTTACCTGCAGGCTGTGACAACAACAAGGCCACTGGAGTTAACATTTAGATAACGGATGTGTGTACCTATTTCAATTTTCATTCAAGTAGGTGACAAGAAAACCAATGAGCATTTTTGTGTGTGTGCGCATGTGCGCATGTGTGTGTGTTTGACAATGAGCATCTGAGAGGTGATGTGGAGGTACATTGAAATTCCTCATTCTCCTACCCTGTGAGGCATGGCCAGCCCTCTGTCAGCTTTTACTAAGCAGATGCTTCCGAAACGAGCACATAGGCTGAAGGCAGGGATATTGCCTGCTATGTAACTGTCGACTTGTTTCTTATTGCATGCCTGTGTTGAGCAAGGTGGCAAGTTTAGTCTGCGTGTGTGTGTGTGTATGTGTACATGGGAGGGATGTTGGGATCATGCCATTCTGTCTTTGTGTGCAAGTATACTGTAAATAGGTATGTGATGTGGATTTGGGAGCTGTATCAGACTGCTTACATATCACTTGTCAAACACACACCCTGCGGTCTGAGTGTGTAATGTAGAGGAAGGCTTACACTGAAACTCAATGAGGGTGGTGGGGGGTGGGGTGTGTGTGTGTGGGGGGGCTGAAATTTGGCTGTCGGACGAAAACCTCCTATATCCAAATTTGGTCAATTTCATGTTTTTCATAAATTAATACCATTGATCAGTACCCACGGAGGTAGGTTATTATTGTTATTATTTATTTATTTTACAGCTGACAAAAGTGTAGAAAATGACTTGCTTTTTTTAGACAGGGCAATGTTTAATGGCTCAAAAATATGTCCGATTTTTTGTTTTGTTTTCCTAAAAAGTTGTTTTTGGAGATGCAAAGATTCTGCCTGCGGCCAGTAATATAAATATATAGCTTTTCATGCTATATCTGTTGTACATACTGTAAATGATGTCCACAAATCTCATCTTCATTTCTAACTCAAGCAGGCCCTATCAACTTATTCATCAGTTTTATAAAGAGAAAAAATTATATAGTACATGGGATGATCAATTAATGAAACTAAATAAATATATAAATAATAACACTAAGGGACAATATTGGGTTAAGGGTTAAGATTATAACTTTAACATCCAAAAAAGTGAAAAACGGTAAAGAAACAACTAAAGCCATGAATACATTAAAAAGATCATTATTCTCACACAGCCTCATTGAAATATAGGTCTTTTCAACACATATACGTAACTACCTAATATACCAAAAAAAGAACATTTAAAATGATTCAGTGGCTTGTGTGAACACATTAATTTTCAGTACTAAAAATATATTTTTAAGCAGGTCTTTGGTCCTACTTTTTTTTTTCTGTGCTGAATGTGTAATGGATCCCTGTGTCATCCATTACGGTAGTGGAAAGAAGGAGAGATAAAGTGTCCTTAGCGGCAGCCACTCAGGGTTGTTCTTCTTTAAATGAAGTTTTCATAAAGAGCGACGGAGAGGCCGTACAAGGTCAATTATCAGACTTTGCCCATCTCCTGATATTGCTCTCGCTGAGTCCCGTGCTTAGATAACCATAATAGCTGTCAGTCATAACTTGCTGTCTATACATGAAGGCTGAATCTATCTATCAAACACTTCTGTTAAAGTACGCTTTCTGTTGGCTATTTTTCCTCATGGCTGCCACATAAGGTCGCCACTTTCACAGACAGGCAAATCGGGACGGGTGACAGTGGCTGACGTTCATTTGTCAGCGCGCTCCATGATAATATCTCTTTATGCTTACAAAGTCACATGGAGGTGGTGAGCTATGAATTTCTGCTGTCGGACAGCTGCCACTGGATTGGAAGTTAAAAGTTCCTTCTGACCCATTGTAATGAGTGAGGCGGCTTTTAATGTATTGGATGCTTACATATTCATTTGAGCAATAAACACTGGGCTGGGCACCCCACAAAAAACAAACTGCCTAGCTTTCGGCAGGCATTTTAATTAAATGCCATGGATTGTCAAATTTATCGATCCCATTTCTCCAGCCATTTCCATATCTTAAGCGGGCCCTCCTGTTAATGTGAGGTGAGGGATGGTTGTAGATGAAGGTCTGCTTGGTTAATTTGGGCCTGGCGTTCCTAGCTTGTAGCGGAAGGAGGAGGGAGCGGTGTGGAAAATGGATGTAGATTGGGGGTGCGTGGGGGTTTTTCACATGTCCTGAAGCGATAGCCTCAAAGCTATAACAAGGCTCTCCCTCTTTCTCGGCAGATCTGTTTACAGATGGGCGTTTGACAGGCCTACAGCTGTTCTCGTAATTGTTCATTAAGTGTTCTATTGATTCCCTTATTTCGAGTACATGTGTCTTTCAGCTGCCGCTCTCCATGAGAAGTGGTCCACACACACACACACACACAAACACACACACACGCACTGCTCACACATCCAGGCTTGGTGAAGATGACAGATGAAAATCAGAACTGCCACATCTAATCCAAGACCCGCTTTCTATGTTGGAGTCCAGCAGGGCCTGGAATAACGTGACGAACCAAGATTTTATTTTCCAAACTTTAAACATCAATCAATTAAAGTGCTGGTTGGCAGCAGCATTGAAAATTGTTTAATTCCTGGTTAAGCTGCACTGGCCTCAGATTGCACCTGGCTGATAAGGGAGCTTGTGTGAGTCTATTAGATCCTGGAATTCTCACCTGATTACTTACATGAATACAGGCTTTACTTACGTGGAAAACAATCAGGAGAGGTAGCCCTAAATATACTAAAAGTGTACAAAAGATTTTTCTCATCATTTCATCAGGTAAGATTAACTTCTTCTATAGATGATGATATTCAAACGGAAACAATAAAAGCTAAAGAAAGGCAAGTATTACTTGCTTAGTGTTGGGATAAATGCATTTGATAGCTTTCTGGAAGCCTCTTTTACAATATCATTATTAGTAGTATGTGGCATATTGCAACGGCATCCGAACTTCAAGTGCAATGTGATGTGATAGCGAATGGACATGAGGTTGCGTAAATGACAGATTTAAGTCAGATTTAAATCATGTCTGCCATGCACATGTGTTTGGTGTTTGGAACCATGGCCATATAGACCAGGGGCAGAACTATGTGGTGGCCAGGGCCACCCCACTGGCCACCCCACATCTAAGGGCACATTTTGCTACTTGCGATTTTCCTGTCATTTTCACATGGATGCAGTATTCTTAGTTCACTTGATATTCTAGCACAGTACATTTATATAAACTGAAATTGTATATTTAATGAACAAACTTACAACCTCAGTGCAAACACTTTATTTTTAATGAAGAACATTTGATTGTCAATGTCAATAAAAATCATGACTTTCACACCAAAGCAAGAAACCAACATGGCTCAGAAGTCATTGTTCCATACCATCCACAGCCATGTGTTCATGAAATATAATACACACGTTTACCAATCTTGCCCAACACATTCATATTACAAGCAAGGACAAACTTAAGTTAAAAGCAATGTTTAGAATTGTGAGGAATTAAGAGATATCAATGTAATTGTGATTTCAATTGCAATACGAAAAATGGTTTTACAGCAGTGTAGTGAAAAATCATCATACAGGCTAAGTTTTGCAATTTCTGTTCCAGGCCTTGCAATTTGGCTTACAAACTGGACCTAATGCTTCAGTGACTAAAGGTATATACTTCCAGCCCAGGTGGTGGTCTCCATTTCTTGGGCGAGCAAATTCTGTCAGCCCTCCTGCGCTGAGCGGAGTGATAATGTTCTCTGTAAAACACAATCAGTCACTTCCCTCCTTGCCTTTGTATAAGCTTCAAGGACTACCCTCCTCCCCCCAATCCTCTTCCAATCAATACATGCTGGCGGGGTGACTTATCATTGCTGGTTGGCTGCAGAGTGGAGCTGAGCCACACAGACCAGCAGACAGCAGTCTGACCCAAGAGAGAGCTGAGGCCTGTTGATTGGTATGGCCAAGGTGGGATAAGGTTAAGATACTAGGGTTATGCCATAGCTAAATTTAATAAACCCTGGAAATTGAACAATTGTTGTAAAGTTAAATGTTGTTTGCTTTAATCACTGATATCAAAATATTTCCTCCAGTATACCCATCCTACCATGCCATGATGGACATTCCAAATTGTATTTTATTTCCTTTGTTGTACATATTTTCTACTTAAATGAATTATTTCTGTAGTATACTTTGATTCTCGCGCTTACGCCATTTTTTTTTCATACTCACAATGCATTGTGGTCTATATCAACCAATTGTGTGACCATTGCTGTTCAATACTTTTCAAAGTGAATTGTGGGTAATTTTGAGTGCACTACATTTGTTTCTTTTGGACATTCGGTTACCCCTACATAATGGCATGACCCCTTAAGTAGTGCATTATATGGGGAGTAGTGTTCTTCTTCTTAATATTATTATTATTATTAATGAAAATAATAATATAATAATAACAATAATATAATAATATGATTATATTATTATTATTAATAATAATAATAAAAATAATAATATAATAATAACAACAATAATAATGATAATAATAATAATAAGAAGAAGAAGAATCATAATCATTTTTTAACATTATTATTAAGATTATTGTGTTCTCGAATGTGGATTAATTAAATAAGAATTTTTTTTCTAAAACGACTCTTTTGTTTTCATTCATGTTCGGGGCAGCACAGTAGAGAGGCTCTCTTTTCAAATGTAGCCTTTGCATGTTTTTTTTCTTCTTACTACAGCTTCCTCTTACATTACAAAAGCATTAAATTAATTGAACACCCGAAACTGCCCTATTGGGAATGTGCATCAGTGATTGTTTGTCACATGAATACTGACCGTGACCTGCAATTGAGTGAAAGCCATTTCAGGATGTACCCAGCCTCTAACTCAAGTCATCTGGTGGACGGCGTGACTCAGTGTTAGAGTGGTCATCTCCCAACCCAGAGGTTGTGGGTTCGATGCCATACCACTGTGACTTTGTCGAAGTATCCTTGCGCAAGCTATTGAACCCCCACTTGCTCCTGATGCTACATTGTCAGTAGTTGAATGTAAAGTGCTTTGATGGCCTTGTATGGTGGAAAAGCGCTATATAAATGAAGTACTATTTACCATCTAGGGTAGGCTCCAGCTGACCTGCAACCCTAATGAGAATGATAGAATATACAAGGATGGAATTCAAATTCTATTAATGCAAGTAAAATCCATGTTCAGTGATTCATGTTCATGTTAAAATTGATAATCTGCCCAAAAAGTACTTATGCCATTTAATATTTGGACAAAATAACAAAAATAAAATTTTCCTGTGTATCTGTGGCACCACTAATATGCTTTATATAGTGTTCTTATACACTGATACACAATTTCTGTCAGAGAGCCCCCGCAATTTGTTTTTGTTGATAAACTGACATAGCAAATTGTAATTTAGAGACAGTTTTATGTGGAGACCTTCAGAGTGGATCCGTCTTACTGTGTTTGAAGGACATAAAAAGATGGTGGTCCTGACTCGTTAGTTGTTGCTTGGCCTTGCTGGCCTCTGCAGTTTTGTTGCAATATTTTCAAGGCCTTTACTTAACAAAAACACTCTTTCAGTTATTATATGATAACCATGGGCTATAAGCTCTCGCCTAGAATTTATTGGTAAAGTCATAACTAATCACATTTAAATGTAGAATTGATAAAATACATCAGATTTTTTTCTCTCTCCCTTTTTGTTATCCTTAATGCCTTATTCTTCTCAATATTAATATTGTTTATGTGGAAAATCTGTTGTAAGGAGCAAATTTAACATTTAATGGTAATTCAATAAACAAATATCAGATTTTAGTTCATGCAAGATTCGGTGAAATTGAGGAAATGGTTTGAATAACTATACAGTATATGTACTAGAAGTAATTCATTACCATTTTCCAAGCATGGTAAGTACATGTTATATTTAATGATCTGAAAACGCCTGCCTACCTTTTTCGTCTATCACTTTGTGTGTATGTCATGATTTTAATATGCAAAAACATTATTTGATCCATAAACCTCAGAGTATTTTTTTGTGTGTGTTTGGTGAAATGAGCCACATTTTTGTATTTATATGTATCGCTGCAACACCTGTTCAGGTACAGTATTAATAAATTCATAAAGTGAACTACTCTGGGACATCGTAAATAGCCAATGATTTTAAAGCCAAGACAGCAATGAAGTTTCAAGGTTGAATACTCTAGTGGAGTGAAGATGAACCAGCAGAAGTCAAAGCTAGATGACTGTTTACTAACATTTCAGCTTGCATGGACCATCTGTCCCAGTAGTGAAAAGGAGGCTGGAAGGTTGCTGTTTGGAATTGTCTTTAACTTTGATGAGGTTTACAGCCAAGCAGGACTTTTAATAGCCTTTAATTGGCTTAGTGAAGAGAACATGTTGACATTTGCTGTATGTTCACACTCCAAGGGCTTTGCTTTAGCCATTATGTTAATTCAACCGTTATATAACTGGAGCTTTTAATGGGACTGACACAAGTGATGTTACAGGTAAAGGGCTGTGAAATGGTCTGTAAACAGAGAGAATTGATTCCAAGGCTGGGGCGATTGCCAACAGCCGGCGCTGAGCTGAACAGCTTTTGTTTCCCTCCTTCTCTCCCTCTCTGTCTACCCATCCGCTCCCACCTTTGTCCACTCCGTCAAATAGTCTTTGACAGTGCTCAGCAGAGGCTGTCAGAGGCCATCAAAAAGGTATCCAAACACAACGTCAAATGCCGTCTGCTTACAAAAATGAAACTGGATCAGGATCAATACAGTTTACCAGGTTTGACCAACACCAGGACACATTTGTCCACCCGTAAGATGTGGGTACGTTTCACAATATTTTATTGCACACACACAGATTCACTTTTAAATGACTTTCTGTCTGGTGTGCCAAAGATTTAAAAAAAATATTTTAAGATTTGAAAAATCCTTATGTGTGTACCTGGCTTAATGTGAGACTATGATCATTATTATGAGATTTTATATAAATTGTCTTGTCTTTGGCAAATTCCGCTTTATACACTTGGATAAACCCAATAACTATGCAAGAGTTCTCTCTCTAGATTTTTCATCCGCTTTCAATACGACTTATTGATTAATTGATTGATTGATTGATTGAAATAGTTATTGACAACAAAGCATGTTTGCTGCCAAAGGGATAAAAACAGAATAAAAACCATGGGCTACGATCCAACCAAACATTTTCATTTCTAAATTCATCCATCAGCGGGTTAATTAATACCTTATTCATTGGTACGCATCTTTCATCTTCAACAAAGTGCACAAAACCCATATCTGCTCTTAATCAATAATGTCTGTATAAAAAAAAATGCACTCATTCAAATATTTGGGATTCATGATTGACCCAAAATTATCTTGGAAACACCACATTGACTTCATCTGCAAAAAGACCAAACAAAGAATATATTTTCTCCGTTACCCTAGGTGCTGTTTTTCACCACCACCATCATCCTCAATGTACTGCAAAATTGCAATACTGTAATGGTTCAGCTACCTCACAGTAACTGCAAAATCTGGTCTGAGACACCTGATTCAAATCTGCTCCAAGATTATGGGCCAACCTCTGGGCAAACTGTTTGAGGACACCAATCACAACAACACCATGCAAAGGCCATGAAAATCATCTCCGACCCCAGCCATACTCATATACTCTAAACAATGAATATGTGTTCCTGCTATCCAGGTGTCGGTTCTGTGTGTTATGCTATAACAGGGTCAGGCTCAACCGTCCTTTGTGCATCAGTCAATCATAAAAATAAACAAGGAAGCTTTCTACCAACCACCCAAAATCAAACAAACAAGCAAAAAAGCAAACCATAACAAAATATGTTTATATCTGAATTGGTGGTGATAATGGTCAAAAAATGGGCATAGAACTGTTTTTATGAATAATAATCTTTCACGTAAAAGCTCAACCACACTGAAGTCAATTTTACGTGTGCAATTGTCATGCAATTTTACACCCATGGTTTTGTTTTTGTGCTCAATAATAGTGTCAGAGTTTTCATTGACTGATAAGCGTTGCTACATTTGTCAAAATTAAATCCATGAAGCAAATTAAAATTGTTCTACGCCTCGTAAATAGTCTGGGAAGCGGGCTCTGGTTCCTATCATTATTACGCCATGCCAGCCTAACAGCTATCTTGTAACAACTGGGGAGATGACCGTTGCTTGTCATGTTCATTTAGGTGTGAGCGTGCTCACAGAGGTAAGGACAGGCTATAAAATTGGTCCTGCACTACCACACAGTAATTGAATTACTCCGCCATCGGCCATTGTATTCATCTACAAGTAATACAACACTGCACACTACACTTTCTATAGCATATCATCCATTTTCTATAGTGCTTATCTTCACAGGAATCGTGGGTGACATTGGGTGAGAGGCGGGGAACACCTTGGACTGGTGGCCAGCCAATCACCAACAAGATTGTTAAATTATTATCCTTCTGTCTCAGATTGTTACTCTGAGGATTAATATCTTGATTTAGTTTTTTGTTTTTTGATACAGTTCTTGCACTGAATCAAATCAGAGTGTAGGAATTACTTAATTTTGTATTGGTGACAAGTGGGGCTTTATGTTTGTCAGTCTCACTTAACATGAATAGCGAATAACAGCAGGTTAACCAGACCTGTCAAAAACATGAGGCTAATAATAATTACCTGCCTCCATGAAGAGGGGTAATGAAAAGGTGCCACATTCTAATAAACGTAATGTATTCACGTAAGAGAAAATTCCGTTTCTGCACTCCTTGTCTTGATAAGGTTTGAATATGAAGCCCAGGTTGAAAAAAAAAAAGCCCTGTCATAATGAATCAGAAGA